>NW_028147635.1:4597686-4628724 GCF_008360975.1 Lichenostomus cassidix
AGCACCCCCCTCCGCACGCAGCCTTCCCCGGCTGAAGTGAGCCCTTCGCGGCTTTCTCGCCCTAAAGCGCGTTTTAGCTCCGGACAAGCTCTGCTGCTCTCCGGCTGTGCGCAGAAAGCGAGCAAACCAGCGGCTGAGCACACTGCAGCAGGGTTCGTTCAGAACTCGTTCAAATTACACCAGAATGCTGCTTTTCAGCCACAATGTGCTCACAATGCTTGTTTCTGCTTCAGCAAGCTCCTGGCAGCGTTTGCACTGAGGGGCATAAGGTGCAGCTAAAAGGAACGAAAAGGAGCTTGCCACGACTTCAGATATGCATATCTGCAGGAGATAGAGCTGTCCCAGAAGGAAGCAGGTGAAGAGAAGGCTTTCTTCCAGTACCCCCCTCCGCAAGCAGCCTTCCCCGGCTGAAGTGAGCCCTTCGCGGCTTTCTCGCCCTAAAGCGCGTTTTAGCTCCGGACAAGCTCTGCTGCTCTCCGGCTGTGCGCAGAAAGCGAGCAAACCAGCGGCTGAGCACACTGCAGCAGGGTTCGTTCAGAACTCGTTCAAATTACACCAGAATGCTGCTTTTCAGCCACAATGTGCTCACAATGCTTCTTTCTGCTTCAGCAAGCTCCTGGCAGCGTTTGCACTGAGGGGCATAAGGTGCAGCTAAAAGGAACGAAAAGGAGCTTGCCACGACTTCAGATATGCATATCTGCAGGAGATAGAGCTGTCCCAGTAAGAAGCAGGTGAAGAGAAGGCTTTCTTCCAGTACCCCCCTCCGCAAGCAGCCTTCCCCGGCTGAAGTGAGCCCTTCGCGGCTTTCTCGCCCTAAAGCGCGTTTTAGCTCCGGACAAGCTCTGCTGCTCTCCGGCTGTGCGCAGAAAGCGAGCAAACCAGCGGCTGAGCACACTGCAGCAGGGTTCGTTCAGAACTCGTTCAAATTACACCAGAATGCTGCTTTTCAGCCACAATGTGCTCACAATGCTTGTTTCTGCTTCAGCAAGCTCCTGGCAGCGTTTGCACTGAGGGGCATAAGGTGCAGCTAAAAGGAACGAAAAGGAGCTTGCCACGACTTCAGATATGCATATCTGCAGGAGATAGAGCTGTCCCAGTAAGAAGCAGGTGAAGAGAAGGCTTTCTTCCAGTACCCCCCTCCGCACGCAGCCTTCCCCGGCTGAAGTGAGCCCTTCGCGGCTTTCTCGCCCTAAAGCGCGTTTTAGCTCCGGACAAGCTCTGCTGCTCTCCGGCTGTGCGCAGAAAGCGAGCAAACCAGCGGCTGAGCACACTGCAGCAGGGTTCGTTCAGAACTCGTTCAAATTACACCAGAATGCTGCTTTTCAGCCACAATGTGCTCACAATGCTTCTTTCTGCTTCAGCAAGCTCCTGGCAGCGTTTGCACTGAGGGGCATAAGGTGCAGCTAAAAGGAACGAAAAGGAGCTTGCCACGACTTCAGATATGCATATCTGCAGGAGATAGAGCTGTCCCAGTAAGAAGCAGGTGAAGAGAAGGCTTTCTTCCAGTACCCCCCTCCGCACGCAGCCTTCCCCGGCTGAAGTGAGCCCTTCGCGGCTTTCTCGCCCTAAAGCGCGTTTTAGCTCCGGACAAGCTCTGCTGCTCTCCGGCTGTGCGCAGAAAGCGAGCAAACCAGCGGCTGAGCACACTGCAGCAGGGTTCGTTCAGAACTCGTTCAAATTTCACCAGAATGCTGCTTTTCAGCTACAATGTGCTCACAATGCTTCTTTCTGCTTCAGCAAGCTCCTGGCAGCGTTTGCACTGAGGGGCATAAGGTGCAGCTAAAAGGAACGAAAAGGAGCTTGCCACGACTTCAGATATGCATATCTGCAGGAGATAGAGCTGTCCCAGTAAGAAGCAGGTGAAGAGAAGGCTTTCTTCCAGTACCCCCCTCCGCACGCAGCCTTCCCCGGCTGAAGTGAGCCCTTCGCGGCTTTCTCGCCCTAAAGCGCGTTTTAGCTCCGGACAAGCTCTGCTGCTCTCCGGCTGTGCGCAGAAAGCGAGCAAACCAGCGGCTGAGCACACTGCAGCAGGGTTCGTTCAGAACTCGTTCAAATTTCACCAGAATGCTGCTTTTCAGCCACAATGTGCTCACAATGCTTGTTTCTGCTTCAGCAAGCTCCTGGCAGCGTTTGCACTGAGGGGCATAAGGTGCAGCTAAAAGGAACGAAAAGGAGCTTGCCACGACTTCAGATATGCATATCTGCAGGAGATAGAGCAGTCCCAGTAAGAGGCAGGTGAGGAGAAGGCTTTCTTCCAGTACCCCCCTCCGCACGCAGCCTTCCCCGGCGTAAGCGAGCCCTTCGCGGCTTTCTCGCCCTAAAGCGCGTTTTAGCTCGGACAAGCTCTGCTGCTCTTCGGCTGTGCGCAGAAAGCGAGCAAACCAGCGGCTGAGCACACTGCAGCAGGGTTCGTTCAGAACTCGTTCAAATTACACCAGAATGCTGCTTTTCAGCCACAATGTGCTCACAATGCTTGTTTCTGCTTCAGCAAGCTCCTGGCAGCGTTTGCACTGAGGGGCATAAGGTGCAGCTAAAAGGAACGAAAAGGAGCTTGCCACGACTTCAGATATGCATATCTGCAGGAGATAGAGCTGTCCCAGTAAGAAGCAGGTGAAGAGAAGGCTTTCTTCCAGGACCCCCCTCCGCACGCAGCCTTCCCCGGCTGAAGTGAGCCCTTCGCGGCTTTCTCGCCCTAAAGCGCGTTTTAGCTCCGGACAAGCTCTGCTGCTCTCCGGCTGTGCGCAGAAAGCGAGCAAACCAGCGGCTGAGCACACTGCAGCAGGGTTCGTTCAGAACTCGTTCAAATTACACCAGAATGCTGCTTTTCAGCCACAATGTGCTCACAATGCTTGTTTCTGCTTCAGCAAGCTCCTGGCAGCGTTTGCACTGAGGGGCATAAGGTGCAGCTAAAAGGAACGAAAAGGAGCTTGCCACGACTTCAGATATGCATATCTGCAGGAGATAGAGCTGTCCCAGTAAGAAGCAGGTGAAGAGAAGGCTTTCTTCCAGGACCCCCCTCCGCACGCAGCCTTCCCCGGCTGAAGTGAGCCCTTCGCGGCTTTCTCGCCCTAAAGCGCGTTTTAGCTCCGGACAAGCTCTGCTGCTCTCCGGCTGTGCGCAGAAAGCGAGCAAACCAGCGGCTGAGCACACTGCAGCAGGGTTCGTTCAGAACTCGTTCAAATTACACCAGAATGCTGCTTTTCAGCTACAATGTGCTCACAATGCTTCTTTCTGCTTCAGCAAGCTCCTGGCAGCGTTTGCACTGAGGGGCATAAGGTGCAGCTAAAAGGAACGAAAAGGAGCTTGCCACGACTTCAGATATGCATATCTGCAGGAGATATACTTGTCCCAGAAGGAAGCAGGTGAAGAGAAGGCTTTCTTCCAGGACCCCCTCCGCACGCAGCCTTCCCCGGCTGAAGTGAGCCCTTCGCGGCTTTCTCGCCCTAAAGCGCGTTTTAGCTCCGGACAAGCTCTGCTGCTCTCCGGCTGTGCGCAGAAAGCGAGCAAACCAGCGGCTGAGCACACTGCAGCAGGGTTCGTTCAGAACTCGTTCAAATTTCACCAGAATGCTGCTTTTCAGCCACAATGTGCTCACAATGCTTGTTTCTGCTTCAGCAAGCTCCTGGCAGCGTTTGCACTGAGGGGCATAAGGTGCAGCTAAAAGGAACGAAAAGGAGCTTGCCACGACTTCAGATATGCATATCTGCAGGAGATAGAGCTGTCCCAGAAAGAATCAGGTGAAGAGAAGGCTTTCTTCCAGTACCCCCCTCCGCACGCAGCCTTGCCCGGCTGAAGTGAGCCCTTCGCGGCTTTCTCGCCCTAAAGCGCGTTTTAGCTCCGGACAAGCTCTGCTGCTCTCCGGCTGTGCGCAGAAAGCGAGCAAACCAGCGGCTGAGCACACTGCAGCAGGGTTCGTGTCAGAACTCGTTCAAATTACACCAGAATGCTGCTTTTCAGCCACAATGTGCTCACAATGCTTCTTTCTGCTTCAGCAAGCTCCTGGCAGCGTTTGCACTGAGGGGCATAAGGTGCAGCTAAAAGGAACGAAAAGGAGCTTGCCACGACTTCAGATATGCATATCTGCAGGAGATATACTTGTCCCAGAAGGAAGCAGGTGAAGAGAAGGCTTTCTTCCAGTACCCCCCTCCGCACGCAGCCTTCCCCGGCTGAAGTGAGCCCTTCGCGGCTTTCTCGCCCTAAAGCGCGTTTTAGCTCCGGACAAGCTCTGCTGCTCTCCGGCTGTGCGCAGAAAGCGAGCAAACCAGCGGCTGAGCACACTGCAGCAGGGTTCGTTCAGAACTCGTTCAAATTACACCAGAATGCTGCTTTTCAGCCACAATGTGCTCACAATGCTTGTTTCTGCTTCAGCAAGCTCCTGGCAGCGTTTGCACTGAGGGGCATAAGGTGCAGCTAAAAGGAACGAAAAGGAGCTTGCCACGACTTCAGATATGCATATCTGCAGGAGATATACTTGTCCCAGAAGGAAGCAGGTGAAGAGAAGGCTTTCTTCCAGTACCCCCCTCCGCACGCAGCCTTCCCCGGCTGAAGTGAGCCCTTCGCGGCTTTCTCGCCCTAAAGCGCGTTTTAGCTCCGGACAAGCTCTGCTGCTCTCCGGCTGTGCGCAGAAAGCGAGCAAACCAGCGGCTGAGCACACTGCAGCAGGGTTCGTTCAGAACTCGTTCAAATTACACCAGAATGCTGCTTTTCAGCCACAATGTGCTCACAATGCTTGTTTCTGCTTCAGCAAGCTCCTGGCAGCGTTTGCACTGAGGGGCATAAGGTGCAGCTAAAAGGAACGAAAAGGAGCTTGCCACGACTTCAGATATGCATATCTGCAGGAGATAGAGCTGTCCCAGTAAGAAGCAGGTGAAGAGAAGGCTTTCTTCCAGTACCCCCCTCCGCACGCAGCCTTCCCCGGCTGAAGTGAGCCCTTCGCGGCTTTCTCGCCCTAAAGCGCGTTTTAGCTCCGGACAAGCTCTGCTGCTCTCCGGCTGTGCGCAGAAAGCGAGCAAACCAGCGGCTGAGCACACTGCAGCAGGGTTCGTTCAGAACTCGTTCAAATTTCACCAGAATGCTGCTTTTCAGCCACAATGTGCTCACAATGCTTGTTTCTGCTTCAGCAAGCTCCTGGCAGCTTTTGCACTGAGGGGCATAAGGTGCAGCTAAAAGGAACGAAAAGGAGCTTGCCACGACTTCAGATATGCATATCTGCAGGAGATAGAGCTGTCCCAGTAAGAAGCAGGTGAAGAGAAGGCTTTCTTCCAGTACCCCCCTCCGCACGCAGCCTTCCCCGGCTGAAGTGAGCCCTTCGCGGCTTTCTCGCCCTAAAGCGCGTTTTAGCTCCGGACAAGCTCTGCTGCTCTCCGGCTGTGCGCAGAAAGCGAGCAAACCAGCGGCTGAGCACACTGCAGCAGGGTTCGTTCAGAACTCGTTCAAATTACACCAGAATGCTGCTTTTCAGCCACAATGTGCTCACAATGCTTGTTTCTGCTTCAGCAAGCTCCTGGCAGCGTTTGCACTGAGGGGCATAAGGTGCAGCTAAAAGGAACGAAAAGGAGCTTGCCACGACTTCAGATATGCATATCTGCAGGAGATAGAGCTGTCCCAGTAAGAAGCAGGTGAAGAGAAGGCTTTCTTCCAAGACCCCCCTCCGCAAGCAGCCTTCCCCGGCTGAAGTGAGCCCTTCGCGGCTTTCTCGCCCTAAAGCGCGTTTTAGCTCCGGACAAGCTCTGCTGCTCTCCGGCTGTGCGCAGAAAGCGAGCAAACCAGCGGCTGAGCACACTGCAGCAGGGTTCGTTCAGAACTCGTTCAAATTACACCAGAATGCTGCTTTTCAGCCACAATGTGCTCACAATGCTTCTTTCTGCTTCAGCAAGCTCCTGGCAGCGTTTGCACTGAGGGGCATAAGGTGCAGCTAAAAGGAACGAAAAGGAGCTTGCCACGACTTCAGATATGCATATCTGCAGGAGATATACTTGTCCCAGAAAGAAGCAGGTGAAGAGAAGGCTTTCTTCCAGTACCCCCCTCCGCACGCAGCCTTCCCCGGCTGAAGTGAGCCCTTCGCGGCTTTCTCGCCCTAAAGCGCGTTTTAGCTCGGACAAGCTCTGCTGCTCTCCGGCTGTGCGCAGAAAGCGAGCAAACCAGCGGCTGAGCACACTGCAGCAGGGTTCGTTCAGAACTCGTTCAAATTTCACCAGAATGCTGCTTTTCAGCCACAATGTGCTCACAATGCTTGTTTCTGCTTCAGCAAGCTCCTGGCAGCGTTTGCACTGAGGGGCATAAGGTGCAGCTAAAAGGAACGAAAAGGAGCTTGCCACGACTTCAGATATGCATATCTGCAGGAGATAGAGCTGTCCCAGTAAGAGGCAGGTGAGGAGAAGGCTTTCTTCCAGTACCCCCCTCCGCACGCAGCCTTCCCCGGCTGAAGTGAGCCCTTCGCGGCTTTCTCGCCCTAAAGCGCGTTTTAGCTCCGGACAAGCTCTGCTGCTCTCCGGCTGTGCGCAGAAAGCGAGCAAACCAGCGGCTGAGCACACTGCAGCAGGGTTCGTTCAGAACTCGTTCAAATTACACCAGAATGCTGCTTTTCAGCCACAATGTGCTCACAATGCTTGTTTCTGCTTCAGCAAGCTCCTGGCAGCGTTTGCACTGAGGGGCATAAGGTGCAGCTAAAAGGAACGAAAAGGAGCTTGCCACGACTTCAGATATGCATATCTGCAGGAGATAGAGCTGTCCCAGTAAGAGGCAGGTGAGGAGAAGGCTTTCTTCCAGTGCCCCCCTCCGCACGCAGCCTTCCCCGGCTGAAGTGAGCCCTTCGTGGCTTTATCGCCCTAAAGCACGTTTTAGCTCCGGACAAGCTCTGCTGCTCTCCGGCTGTGCGCAGAAAGCGAGCAAACCAGCGGCTGAGCACACTGCAGCAGGGTTCGTTCAGAACTCGTTCAAATTACACCTGAATGCTGCTTTTAAGCCGCAATGTGCTCACAATGCTTCTTTCTGCTTCAGCAAGCTCCTGGCAGCGTTTGTACTGAGGGGCATAAGGTGCAGCTAAAAGGAACGAAAAGGAGCTTGCCACGACTTCAGATATGCATATCTGCAGGAGATATACTTGCCCCAGAAGGAATCAGGTGAAGAGAAGGCTTTCTTCCAGGACCCCCCTCCGCACGCAGCCTTCCCCGGCTGAAGTGAGCCCTTCGCGGCTTTCTCGCCCTAAAGCGCGTTTTAGCTCCGGACAAGCTCTGTTGCTCTCCGGCTGTGCGCAGAAAGCGAGCAAACCAGCGGCTGAGCACACTGCAGCAGGGTTCATTCAGAACTCGTTCAAATTACACCAGAATGCTGCTTTTCAGCTACAATGTGCTCACAATGCTTCTTTCTGCTTCAGCAAGCTCCTGGCAGCGTTTGCTCTGAGGGGCATAAGGTGCAGCTAAAAGGAATGAAAAGGAGCTTGCCACGACTTCAGATATGCATATCTGCAGGAGATATACTTGTCCCAGAAAGAAGCAGGTGAAGAGAAGGCTTTCTTCCAGTACCCCCCTCCGCACGCAGCCTTCCCCGGCTGAAGTGAGCCCTTCACGGCTTTCTCGCCCTAAAGCGCGTTTTAGCTCCGGACAAGCTCTGCTGCTCTCCGGCTGTGCGCAGAAAGCGAGCAAACCAGCGGCTGAGCACACTGCAGCAGGGTTCGTTCAGAACTCGTTCAAATTACACTAGAATGCTGCTTTTAAGCCGCAATGTGCTCACAATGCTTGTTTCTGCTTCAGCAAGCTCCTGGCAGCGTTTGCACTGAGGGGCATAAGGTGCAGCTAAAAGGAACAAAAAGGAGCTTGCCACGACTTCAGATATGCATATCTGCAGGAGATAGGGCAGTCCCAGTAAGAGGCAGGTGAGGAGAAGGCTTTCTTCCAGTACCCCCCTCCGCACGCAGCCTTCCCCGGCTGAAGCGAGCCCTTCGCGGCTTTATCGCCCTAAAGCGCGTTTTAGCTCCGGACAAGCTCTGCTGCTCTCCGGCTGTGCGCAGAAAGCGAGCAAACCAGCGGCTGAGCACACTGCAGCAGGGTTCGTTCAGAACTCGTTCAAATTATACCAGAACGCTGCTTTTAAGCCGCAATGTGCTCACAATGCTTCTTTCTGCTTCAGCAAGCTCCTGGCAGCGTTTGCACTGAGGGGCATAAGGTGCAGCTAAAAGGAACGAAAAGGAGCATGCCACGACTTCACATATGCATATCTGCAGGAGATAGAGCAGTCCCAGTAAGAGGCAGGTGAGGAGAAGGCTTTCTTTCAGTACCCCCCTCCGCACGCAGCCTTCCCCGGCTGAAGCGAGCCCTTCGCGGCTTTCTCGCCCTAAAGCGCGTTTTAGCTCCGGACAAGCTCTGCTGCTCTTCGGCTGTGCACAGAAAGCGAGCAAACCAGCGGCTGAGCACACTGCAGCAGGGTTCGTTCAGAACTCGTTCAAATTTCACCTAAATGCTGCTTTTCAGCTACAATGTGCTCACAATGCTTCTTTCTGCTTCAGCAAGCTCCTGGCAGCGTTTGCTCTGAGGGGCATAAGGTGCAGCTAAAAGGAACGAAAAGGAGCTTGCCACGACTTCAGATATGCATATCTGCAGGAGATAGAGCTGTCCCAGTAAGAAGCAGGTGAAGAGAAGGCTTTCTTCCAGTACCCCCGTCCGCAAGCAGCCTTCCCCGGCTGAAGTGAGCCCTTCGCGGCTTTCTCGCCCTAAAGCGCGTTTTAGCTCCGGACAAGCTCTGCTGCTCTCCGGCTGTGCGCAGAAAGCGAGCAAACCAGCGGCTGAGCACAGTGCAGCAGGGTTCGTTCAGAACTCGTTCAAATTTCACCAGAATGCTGCTTTTAAGCCACAATGTGCTCACAATGCTTGTTTCTGCTTCAGCAAGCTCCTGGCAGCGTTTGCACTGAGGGGCATAAGGTGCAGCTAAAAGGAACGAAAAGGAGCTTGCCACGACTTCAGATATGCATATCTGCAGGAGATATAGTTGTCCCAGAAGGAATCAGGTGAAGAGAAGGCTTTCTTCCAGTACCCCCCTCCGCACGCAGCCTTGCCCGGCTGAAGTGAGCCCTTCGCGGCTTTCTCGCCCTAAAGCGCGTTTTAGCTCGGACAAGCTCTGCTGCTCTTCGGCTGTGCGCAGAAAGCGAGCAAACCAGCGGCTGAGCACACTGCAGCAGGGTTCGTTCAGAACTCGTTCAAATTTCATCAGAATGCTGCTTTTAAGCCGCAATGTGCTCACAATGCTTCTTTCTGCTTCAGCAAGCTCCTGGCAGCGTTTGCACTGAGGGGCATAATGTGCAGCTAAAAGGAACGAAAAGGAGCTTGCCACGACTTCAGATATGCATATCTGCAGGAGATAGTTGTCCCTGTGAAGGAATCAGGTGAAGAGAAGGCTTTCTTCCTGTACCCTCCGCACGCAGCCTTGCCCGGCTGAAGTGAGCCCTTCGCGTCTATCTCGCCCTAAAGCGCGTTTTAGCTCCGGACAAGCTCTGCTGCTCTCCGGCTGTGCGCAGAAAGCGAGCAAACCAGCGGCTGAGCACACTGCAGCAGGGTTCGTTCAGAACTCGTTCAAATTTCACCTGAATGCTGCTTTTCAGCCACAATGTGCTCACAGTGCTTGTTTCTGCTTCAGCAAGCTCCTGGCAGCGTTTGCTCTGAGGGGCATAAGGTGCAGCTAAAAGGAACGAAAAGGAGCTTGCCACGACTTCAGATATGCATATCTGCAGGAGATATAGTTGTCCCAGTAGGAATCAGGTGAAGAGAAGGCTTTCTTCCAGTACCCCCGTCCGCACGCAGCCTTCCCCGGCTGAAGTGAGCCCTTCGCGGCTTTCTCGCCCTAAAGCGCGTTTTAGCTCCGGACAAGCTCTGCTGCTCTTTGGCTGCGCGCAGAAAGCGAGCAAACCAGCGGCTGAGAACACTGCAGCAGGGTTCGTTCAGAACTCGTTCAAATTACACCAGAATGCTGCTTTTCAGCTACAATGTGCTCACAATGCTTGTTTCTGCTTCAGCAAGCTCCTGGCAGCGTTTGACTGAGGGGCATAAGGTGCAGCAAAGGAACGAAAAGGAGCATGCCACGACTTCAGATATGCATATCTGCAGGAGATATAGTTGTCCCAGTAGGAATCAGGTGAAGAGAAGGCTTTCTTCCAGTACCCCCCTCCGCAAGCAGCCTTCCCCGGCTGAAGTGAGCCCTTCGTGGCTTTCTCGCCCTAAAGCGCGTTTTAGCTCCGGACAAGCTCTGCTGCTCTCCGGCTGTGCGCAGAAAGCGAGCAAACCAGCGGCTGAGTACACTGCAGCAGGGTTTGTTCAGAACTCGTTCAAATTACACCAGAATGCTGCTTTTCAGCCACAATGTGCTCACAATGCTTCTTTCTGCTTCAGCAAGCTCCTGGCAGCGTTTGCACTGAGGGGCATAAGGTGCAGCTAAAAGGAACGAAAAGGAGCTTGCCACGACTTCAGATATGCATATCTGCAGGAGATAGAGCTGTCCCAGTAAGAAGCAGGTGAAGAGAAGGCTTTCTTCCAGTACCCCCCTCCGCACGCAGCCTTCCCCGGCTGAAGTGAGCCCTTCGCGGCTTTCTCGCCCTAAAGCGCGTTTTAGCTCCTGACAAGCTCTGCTGCTCTCCGGCTGTGCACAGAAAGCGAGCAAACCAGCGGCTGAGCACACTGCAGCAGGGTTCGTGTCAGAACTCGTTCAAATTACACCAGAATGCTTCTTTTCAGCCGCAATGTACTGACAATGCTTGTTTCTGCTTCAGCAAGCTCCTGGCAGCGTTTGCACTGAGGGGCATAAGGTGCAGCTAAAAGGAACGAAAAGGAGCTTGCCACGACTTCAGATATGCATATCTGCAGGAGATATAGTTGTCCCAGAAGGAAGCAGGTGAAGAGAAGGCTTTCTTCCAGTACCCCCCTCCGCAAGCAGCGTTCCCCGGCTGAAGTGAGCCCTTCGCGGCTTTCTCGCCCTAAAGCGCGCTTTAGCTCCGGAGAAGCTCTGCTGCTCTCCGGCTGTGCGCAGAAAGCGAGCAAACCAGCGGCTGAGCACACTGCAGCAGGGTTCCTACAGAACTCCTTCCAATTTCACCAGAAATGCTGCTTTTAAGCCACGATGTGCTCACAATGCTTGTTTCTGCTTCAGCAAGCTCCTGGCAGCATTTGCACTGAGGGGCATAAGGTGCAGCTAAAAGGAACGAAAAGGAGCTTGCCACGACTTCAGATATGCATATCTGCAGGAGATATAGCTGTCCCAGTAAGAAGCAGGTGAAGAGAAGGCTTTCTTCCAGTACCCCCCTCCGCAAGCAGCGTTCCCCGGCTGAAGTGAGCCCTTCGCGGCTATCTCGCCCTAAAGCGCGCTTTAGCTCCGGAGAAGCTCTGCTGCTCTCCGGCTGTGCGCAGAAAGCGAGCAAACCAGCGGCTAAGCACACTGCAGCAGGGTTCCTACAGAACTCCTTCCAATTTCACCAGAAATGCTGCTTTTAAGCCACGATGTGCTCAGAATGCTTGTTTCTGCTTCAGCAAGCTCCTGGCAGCATTTGCACTGAGGGGCATAAGGTGCAGCTAAAAGGAACGAAAAGGAGCTTGCCACGACTTCAGATAAGCATATCTGCAGGAGATATAGCAGTCCCAGAAGGAAGCAGGTGAAGAGAAGGCTTTCTTCCAGTACCCCCCTCCGCAAGCAGCGTTCCCCGGCTGAAGCGAGCCCTTCGCGGCTATCTCGCCCTAAAGCGCGCTTTAGCTCCGGAGAAGCTCTGCTGCTCTTCGGCTGTGCGCAGAAAGCGAGCAAACCAGCGGCTGAGCACACTGCAGCAGGGTTCGTTCAGAACTCGTTCAAATTTCATCAGAATGCTGCTTTTAAGCCGCAATGTGCTCACAATGCTTCTTTCTGCTTCAGCAAGCTCCTGGCAGCGTTTGCACTGAGGGGCATAAGGTGCAGCTAAAAGGAACGAAAAGGAGCTTGCCACGACTTCAGATATGCATATCTGCAGGAGATATACTTGTCCCAGAAGGAAGCAGGTGAAGAGAAGGCTTTCTTCCAGTACCCCCCTCCGCAAGCAGCCTTCCCCGGCTGAAGTGAGCCCTTCGCGGCTTTCTCGCCCTAAAGCGCGTTTTAGCTCCGGACAAGCTCTGCTGCTCTCCGGCTGTGCGCAGAAAGCGAGCAAACCAGCGGCTGAGCACACTGCAGCAGGGTTCGTTCAGAACTCGTTCAAATTACACCAGAAATGCTGCTTTTAAGCCACGATGTGCTCACAATGCTTCTTTCTGCTTCAGCAAGCTCCTGGCAGCGTTTGCACTGAGGGGCATAAGGTGCAGCTAAAAGGAACGAAAAGGAGCTTGCCACGACTTCAGATATGCATATCTGCAGGAGATATAGCTGTCCCAGTAGGAAGCAGGTGAAGAGAAGGCTTTCTTCCAGTACCCCCCTCCGCAAGCAGCCTTCCCCGGCTGAAGTGAGCCCTTCGCGGCTTTCTCGCCCTAAAGCGCGTTTTAGCTCCGGAGAAGCTCTGCTGCTCTCCGGCTGTGCGCAGAAAGCGAGCAAACCAGCGGCTGAGCACACTGCAGCAGGGTTCGTTCAGAACTCGTTCAAATTTCACCAGAATGCTGCTTTTCAGCCACGATGTGCTCACAATGCTTGTTTCTGCTTCAGCAAGCTCCTGGCAGCATTTGCACTGAGGGGCATAAGGTGCAGCTAAAAGGAACGAAAAGGAGCTTGCCACGACTTCAGATATGCATATCTGCAGGAGATATAGTTGTCCCAGAAGGAAGCAGGTGAAGAGAAGGCTTTCTTCCAGTACCCCCCTCCGCAAGCAGCCTTCCCCGGCTGAAGTGAGCCCTTCGCGGCTTTCTCGCCCTAAAGCGCGTTTTAGCTCCAGACAAGCTCTGCTGCTCTCCGGCTGTGCGCAGAAAGCGAGCAAACCAGCGGCTGAGCACACTGCAGCAGGGTTCGTTCAGAACTCGTTCAAATTACACCAGAATGCTGCTTTTCAGCCACAATGTGCTCACAATGCTTGTTTCTGCTTCAGCAAGCTCCTGGCAGCTTTTGCACTGAGGGGCATAAGGTGCAGCTAAAAGGAACGAAAAGGAGCTTGCCACGACTTCAGATATGCATATCTGCAGGAGATAGAGCAGTCCCAGAAGGAAGCAGGTGAAGAGAAGGCTTTCTTCCAGTACCCCCCTCCGCAAGCAGCGTTCCCCGGCTGAAGTGAGCCCTTCGCGGCTATCTCGCCCTAAAGCGCGCTTTAGCTCCGGAGAAGCTCTGCTGCTCTCCGGCTGTGCGCAGAAAGCGAGCAAACCAGCGGCTAAGCACACTGCAGCAGGGTTCCTACAGAACTCGTTCCAATTTCACCAGAAATGCTGCTTTTAAGCCACGATGTGCTCAGAATGCTTGTTTCTGCTTCAGCAAGCTCCTGGCAGCATTTGCACTGAGGGGCATAAGGTGCAGCTAAAAGGAACGAAAAGGAGCTTGCCACGACTTCAGATATGCATATCTGCAGGAGATATAGCAGTCCCAGAAGGAAGCAGGTGAAGAGAAGGCTTTCTTCCAGTACCCCCCTCCGCAAGCAGCGTTCCCCGGCTGAAGTGAGCCCTTCGCGGCTATCTCGCCCTAAAGCGCGCTTTAGCTCCGGAGAAGCTCTGCTGCTCTCCGGCTGTGCGCAGAAAGCGAGCAAACCAGCGGCTAAGCACACTGCAGCAGGGTTCCTACAGAACTCCTTCCAATTTCACCAGAAATGCTGCTTTTAAGCCACGATGTGCTCAGAATGCTTGTTTCTGCTTCAGCAAGCTCCTGGCAGCATTTGCACTGAGGGGCATAAGGTGCAGCTAAAAGGAACGAAAAGGAGCTTGCCACGACTTCAGATAAGCATATCTGCAGGAGATATAGCAGTCCCAGAAGGAAGCAGGTGAAGAGAAGGCTTTCTTCCAGTACTCCCCTCCGCAAGCAGCGTTCCCCGGCTGAAGTGAGCCCTTCGCGGCTATCTCGCCCTAAAGCGCGCTTTAGCTCCGGAGAAGCTCTGCTGCTCTCCGGCTGTGCGCAGAAAGCGAGCAAACCAGCGGCTAAGCACACTGCAGCAGCTTTCCTACAGAACTCCTTCCAATTTCACCAGAAATGCTGCTTTTAAGCCACGATGTGCTCAGAATGCTTGTTTCTGCTTCAGCAAGCTCCTGGCAGCATTTGCACTGAGGGGCATAAGGTGCAGCTAAAAGGAACGAAAAGGAGCTTGCCACGACTTCAGATAAGCATATCTGCAGGAGATATAGCAGTCCCAGAAGGAAGCAGGTGAAGAGAAGGCTTTCTTCCAGTACCCCCCTCCGCAAGCAGCGTTCCCCGGCTGAAGTGAGCCCTTCGCGGCTATCTCGCCCTAAAGCGCGCTTTAGCTCCGGAGAAGCTCTGCTGCTCTCCGGCTGTGCGCAGAAAGCGAGCAAACCAGCGGCTAAGCACACTGCAGCAGGGTTCCTACAGAACTCCTTCCAATTTCACCAGAAATGCTGCTTTTCAGCCACGATGTGCTCACAATGCTTGTTTCTGCTTCAGCAAGCTCCTGGCAGCATTTGCACTGAGGGGCATAAGGTGCAGCTAAAAGGAACGAAAAGGAGCTTGCCACGACTTCAGATAAGCATATCTGCAGGAGATAGAGCAGTCCCAGAAGGAAGCAGGTGAAGAGAAGGCTTTCTTCCAGTACCCCCCTCCGCAAGCAGCGTTCCCCGGCTGAAGTGAGCCCTTCGCGGCTTTCTCGCCCTAAAGCGCGTTTTAGCTCCGGACAAGCTCTGCTGCTCTCCGGCTGTGCGCAGAAAGCGAGCAAACCAGCGGCTGAGCACACTGCAGCAGGGTTCGTTCAGAACTCGTTCAAATTTCACCAGAATGCTGCTTTTAAGCCGCAATGTGCTCACAATGCTTCTTTCTGCTTCAGCAAGCTCCTGGCAGCGTTTGCACTGAGGGGCATAAGGTGCAGCTAAAAGGAACGAAAAGGAGCTTGCCACGACTTCAGATATGCATATCTGCAGGAGATATACTTGTCCCAGAAGGAATCAGGTGAAGAGAAGGCTTTCTTCCAGGACCCCCCTCCGCACGCAGCCTTCCCCGGCTGAAGTGAGCCCTTCGCGGCTTTCTCGCCCTAAAGCGCGTTTTAGCTCCGGACAAGCTCTGCTGCTCTCCGGCTGTGCGCAGAAAGCGAGCAAACCAGCGGCTGAGCACACTGCAGCAGGGTTCATTCAGAACTCGTTCAAATTACACCAGAATGCTGCTTTTCAGCTACAATGTGCTCACAATGCTTCTTTCTGCTTCAGCAAGCTCCTGGCAGCGTTTGCTCTGAGGGGCATAAGGTGCAGCTAAAAGGAACGAAAAGGAGCATGCCACGACTTCAGATATGCATATCTGCAGGAGATATACTTGTCCCAGAAGGAATCAGGTGAAGAGAAGGCTTTCTTCCAGGACCCCCCTCTGCACGCAGCCTTCCCCGGCTGAAGTGAGCCCTTCGCGGCTTCCTCGCCCTAAAGCGCGTTTTAGCTCGGACAAGCTCTGCTGCTCTCCGGCTCTGCGCAGAAAGCGAGCAAACCAGCGGCTGAGCACACTGCAGCAGGGTTCATTCAGAACTCGTTCAAATTACACCAGAATGCTGCTTTTCAGCCACAATGTGCTCACAATGCTTCTTTCTGCTTCAGCAAGCTCCTGGCAGCGTTTGCACTGAGGGGCATAAGGTGCAGCTAAAAGGAACGAAAAGGAGCTTGCCACGACTTCAGATATGCATATCTGCCGGAGATATACTTGTCCCAGAAGGAATCAGGTGAAGAGAAGGCTTTCTTCCAGGACCCCCCTCCGCACGCAGCCTTCCCCGGCTGAAGTGAGCCCTTCGCGGCTTTCTCGCCCTAAAGCGCGTTTTAGCTCCGGACAAGCTCTGTTGCTCTCCGGCTGTGCGCAGAAAGCGAGCAAACCAGCGGCTGAGCACACTGCAGCAGGGTTCGTTCAGAACTCGTTCAAATTACACCAGAATGCTGCTTTTAAGCCACAATGTGCTCACAATGCTTCTTTCTGCTTCAGCAAGCTCCTGGCAGCGTTTGCACTGAGGGGCATAAGGTGCAGCTAAAAGGAACAAAAAGGAGCTTGCCACGACTTCAGATATGCATATCTGCAGGAGATATACTTGTCCCAGAAGGAATCAGGTGAAGAGAAGGCTTTCTTCCAGGACCCCCCTCCGCACGCAGCCTTCCCCGGCTGAAGTGAGCCCTTGGCGGCTTTCTCGCCCTAAAGCGCGTTTTAGCTCCGGACAAGCTCTGTTGCTCTCCGGCTGTGCGCAGTAAGCGAGCAAACCAGCGGCTGAGCACACTGCAGCAGGGTTCGTTCAGAACTCGTTCAAATTACACCAGAACGCTTCTTTTAAGCCGCAATGTGCTCACAATGCTTCTTTCTGCTTCAGCAAGCTCCTGGCAGCGTTTGCACTGAGGGGCATAAGGTGCAGCTAAAAAGAACAAAAAGGAGCATGCCACGACTTCAGATATGCATATCTGCAGGAGATATACTTGTCCCAGAAGGAATCAGGTGAAGAGAAGGCTTTCTTCCAGGACCCCCCTCCGCACGCAGCCTTCCCCGGCTGAAGTGAGCCCTTGGCGGCTTTCTCGCCCTAAAGCGCGTTTTAGCTACGGACAAGCTCTGCTGCTCTCCGGCGGTGCGCAGAAAGCGAGCAAACCAGCGGCTGAGCACACTGCAGCAGGGTTCATTCAGAACTCGTTCAAATTACACCAGAATGCTGCTTTTCAGCCGCAATGTGCTCACAATGCTTCTTTCTGCTTCAGCAAGCTCCAGACAGCGTTTGCACTGACGGGCATAAGGTGCAGCTAAAAGGAACGAAAAGGAGCATGTCACGACTTCAGATATGCATATCTGCAGGAGATATACTTGTCCCAGAAGGAATCAGGTGAAGAGAAGGCTTTCTTCCAGGACCCCCCTCTGCACGCAGCCTTCCCCGGCTGAAGTGAGCCCTTCGCGGCTTCCTCGCCCTAAAGCGCGTTTTAGCTCCGGACAAGCTCTGTTGCTCTCCGGCTGTGCGCAGAAAGCGAGCAAACCAGCGGCTGAGCACGCTGCAGCAGGGTTCGTTCAGAACTCGTTCAAATTTCACCAGAATGCTGCTTTTCAGCCACAATGTGCTCACAATGCTTGTTTCTGCTTCAGCAAGCTCCTGGCAGCGTTTGCACTGAGGGGCATAAGGTGCAGCTAAAAGGAATGAAAAGGAGCTTGCCACGACTTCAGATATGCATATCTGCAGGAGATATACTTGCCCCAGAAAGAAGCAGGTGAAGAGAAGGCTTTCTTCCAGTACCCCCCTCCGCACGCAGCCTTCCCCGGCGTAAGCGAGCCCTTCGCGGCTTTCTCGCCCTAAAGCGCGTTTTAGCTCGGACAAGCTCTGCTGCTCTTCGGCTGTGCGCAGAAAGCGAGCAAACCAGCGGCTGAGCACACTGCAGCAGGGTTCGTTCAGAACTCGTTCAAATTTCATCAGAATGCTGCTTTTAAGCCGCAATGTGCTCACAATGCTTCTTTCTGCTTCAGCAAGCTCCTGGCAGCGTTTACACTGAGGCGCATAAGGTGCAGCTAAAAGGAACGAAAAGGAGCTTGCCACGACTTCAGATATGCATATTTGCAGGAGATAGAGCAGTCCCAGTAAGAGGCAGGTGAGGACAAGGCTTTCTTCCAGTACCCTCCTCCGCACGCAGCCTTCCCCGGCTGAAGCGAGCCCTTCGCGGCTTTCTCGCCCTAAAGCGCGTTTTAGCTCCGGACAAGCTCTGCTGCTCTTCGGCTGTGCGCAGAAAGCGAGCAAACCAGCGGCTGAGCACACTGCAGCAGGGTTCGTTCAGAACTCGTTCAAATTTCACCAGAATTCTGCTTTTCAGCCACAATGTGCTCACAATGCTTGTTTCTGCTTCAGCAAGCTCCTGGCAGCGTTTGTACTGAGGGGCATAAGGTGCAGCTAAAAGGAACGAAAAGGAGCTTGCCAAGACTTCAGATATGCATATCTGCAGGAGATAGAGCTGTCCCAGTAAGAGGCAGGTGAGGAGAAGGCTTTCTTCCAGTACCCCCCGTCCGCACGCAGCCTTCCCCGGCTGAAGTGAGCCCTTGGCGGCTTTCTCGCCCTAAAGCGCGTTTTAGCTCCGGACAAGCTCTGCTGCTCTCCGGCTGTGCGCAGAAAGCGAGCAAACCAGCGGCTGAGCACACTGCAGCAGGGTTCGTTCAGAACTCGTTCAAATTACACCAGAATGCTGCTTTTAAGCCACAATGTGCTCACAATGCTTGTTTCTGCTTCAGCAAGCTCCTGGCAGCGTTTGCACTGAGGGGCATAAGGTGCAGCTAAAAGGAACGAAAAGGAGCTTGCCACGACTTCAGATATGCATATCTGCAGGAGATATACTTGCCCCAGAAGGAATCAGGTGAAGAGAAGGCTTTCTTCCAGGACCCCCCTCCGCACGCAGCCTTCCCCGGCAGAAGTGAGCCCTTCGCGGCTTTCTCGCCCTAAAGCGCGTTTTAGCTCCGGACAAGCTCTGCTGCTCTCCGGCTGTGCGCAGAAAGCGAGCAAACCAGCGGCTGAGCACACTGCAGCAGGGTTCATTCAGAACTCGTTCAAATTACACCAGAATGCTGCTTTTCAGCTACAATGTGCTCACAATGCTTCTTTCTGCTTCAGCAAGCTCCTGGCAGCGTTTGCACTGAGGGGCATAAGGTGCAGCTAAAAGGAACGAAAAGGAGCTTGCCACGACTTCAGATATGCATATCTGCAGGAGATATACTTGTCCCAGAAGGAATCAGGTGAAGAGAAGGCTTTCTTCCAGGACCCCCCTCCGCACGCAGCCTTCCCCGGCTGAAGTGAGCCCTTCGCGGCTTTCTCGCCCTAAAGCGCGTTTTAGCTCCGGACAAGCTCTGCTGCTCTCCGGCTGTGCGCAGAAAGCGAGCAAACCAGCGGCTGAGCACACTGCAGCAGGGTTCGTTCAGAACTCATTCAAATTACACCAGAATGCTGCTTTTCAGCCACAATGTGCTCACAATGCTTCTTTCTGCTTCAGCAAGCTCCTGGCAGCGTTTGCACTGAGGGGCATAAGGTGCAGCTAAAAGGAACGAAAAGGAGCTTGCCACGACTTCAGATATGCATATCTGCAGGAGATAGAGCAGTCCCAGTAAGAGGCAGGTGAGGAGAAGGCTTTCTTCCAGTGCCCCCCTCCGCACGCAGCCTTCCCCGGCTGAAGCGAGCCCTTCGCGGCTTTCTCGCCCTAAAGCGCGTTTTAGCTCCGGACAAGCTCTGCTGCTCTCCGGCTGTGCGCAGAAAGCGAGCAAACCAGCGGCTGAGCACACTGCAGCAGGGTTCGTTCAGAACTCGTTCAAATTACACCAGAATGCTGCTTTTAAGCCGCAATGTGCTCACAATGCTTCTTTCTGCTTCAGCAAGCTCCTGGCAGCGTTTGTACTGAGGGGCATAAGGTGCAGCTAAAAGGAACGAAAAGGAGCTTGCCACGACTTCAGATATGCATATCTGCAGGAGATATACTTGCCCCAGAAGGAATCAGGTGAAGAGAAGGCTTTCTTCCAGGACCCCCCTCCGCACGCAGCCTTCCCCGGCAGAAGTGAGCCCTTCGCGGCTTTCTCGCCCTAAAGCGCGTTTTAGCTCCGGACAAGCTCTGCTGCTCTCCGGCTGTGCGCAGAAAGCGAGCAAACCAGCGGCTGAGCACACTGCAGCAGGGTTCGTTCAGAACTCGTTCAAATTACACCAGAATGCTGCTTTTCAGCCACAATGTGCTCACAATGCTTCTTTCTGCTTCAGCAAGCTCCTGGCAGCGTTTGCACTGAGGGGCATAAGGTGCAGCTAAAAGGAACGAAAAGGAGCATGCCACGACTTCAGATATGCATATCTGCAGGAGATATACTTGTCCCAGAAGGAATCAGGTGAAGAGAAGGCTTTCTTCCAGGACCCCCCTCCGCACGCAGCCTTCCCTGGCTGAAGTGAGCCCTTGGCGGCTTTCTCGCCCTAAAGCGCGTTTTAGCTCCGGACAAGCTCTGCTGCTCTCCGGCGGTGCGCAGAAAGCGAGCAAACCAGCGGCTGAGCACACTGCAGCAGGGTTCGTTCAGAACTCGTTCAAATTACACCAGAATGCTGCTTTTAAGCCACAATGTGCTCACAATGCTTGTTTCTGCTTCAGCAAGCTCCTGGCAGCGTTTGCACTGAGGGGCATAAGGTGCAGCTAAAAGGAACGAAAAGGAGCTTGCCACGACTTCACATATGCATATCTGCAGGAGATAGAGCAGTCCCAGTAAGAGGCAGGTGAGGAGAAGGCTTTCTTCCAGTACCCCCCTCTGCACGCAGCCTTCCCGGGCGTAAGCGAGCCCTTCGCGGCTTTCTCGCCCTAAAGCGCGTTTTAGCTCGGACAAGCTCTGCTGCTCTTCGGCTGTGCGCAGAAAGCGAGCAAACCAGCGGCTGAGCACACTGCAGCAGGGTTCGTTCAGAACTCGTTCAAATTTCATCAGAATGCTGCTTTTAAGCCGCAATGTGCTCACAATGCTTCTTTCTGCTTCAGCAAGCTCCTGGCAGCGTTTGCACTGAGGGGCATAAGGTGCAGCTAAAAGGAACGAAAAGGAGCTCGCCACGACTTCAGATATGCATATCTGCAGGAGATATACTTGTCCCAGAAGGAATCAGGTGAAGAGAAGGCTTTCTTCCAGCACCCCCCTCTGCACGCAGCCTTCCCCGGCTGAAGCGAGCCCTTCGCGGCTTTCTCGCCCTAAAGCGCATTTTAGCTCCGGACAAGCTCTGCTGCTCTCCGGCTGTGCGCAGAAAGCGAGCAAACCAGCGGCTGAGCACACTGCAGCAGGGTTCATTCAGAACTCGTTCAAATTACACCTAAATGCTGCTTTTGAGCTACGATGTGCTCACAATGCTTCTTTCTGCTTCAGCAAGATCCTGGCAGCGTTTGCTCTGAGGGGCATAAGGTGCAGCTAAAAGGAACGAAAAGGAGTTTTCCACGACTTCAGATATGCATATCTGCAGGAGATAGAGCTGTCCCAGTAAGAAGCAGGTGAAGAGAAGGCTTTCTTCCAGTACCCCCGTCCGCACGCAGCTTTCCCCGGCTGAAGTAAGCCCTTCGCGGCTTTCTCGCCCTAAAGCGCGTTTTAGCTCCGGACAAGCTCTGCTGCTCTTCGGCTGTGCGCAGAAAGCGAGCAAACCAGCGGCTGAGCACACTGCAGCAGGGTTCGTTCAGAACTCGTTCAAATTTCACCAGAATTCTGCTTTTCAGCCACAATGTGCTCACAATGCTTGTTTCTGCTTCAGAAAGCTCCTGGCAGCGTTTGCACTGAGGGGCATAAGGTACAGCTAAAAGGAACGAAAAGGAGCATGCCACGACTTCAGATATGCATATCTGCAGGAGATATACTTGTCCCAGAAGGAATCAGGTGAAGAGAAGGCTTTCTTCCAGGACCCCCCTCCGCACGCAGCCTTCCCCGGCTGAAGTGAGCCCTTCGCGGCTTTCTCGCATTAAAGCGCGTTTTAGCTCCGGACAAGCTCTGCTGCTCTCCGGCTGTGCGCAGAAAGCGTGCAAACCAGCGGCTGAGCACACTGCAGCAGGGTTCGTTCAGAACTCGTTCAAATTTCACCAGAATTCTGCTTTTCAGCCACAATGTGCTCACAATGCTTCTTTCTGCTTCAGCAAGCTCCTGGCAGCCTTTGCACTGAGGGGCATAAGGTGCAGCTAAAAGGAACGAAAAGGAGCTTGCCACGACTTCAGATATGCATATCTGCAGGAGATATACTTGTCCCAGAAGGAATCAGGTGAAGAGAAGGCTTTCTTCCAGTACCCCCCTCCGCACGCTGCCTTCCCCGGCTGAAGTGAGCCCTTGGCGGCTTTCTCGCCCTAAAGCGCGTTTTAGCTCCGGACAAGCTCTGCTGCTCTCCGGCTGTGCGCAGAAAGCGAGCAAACCAGCGGCTGAGCACACTGCAGCAGGGTTCATTCAGAACTCGTTCAAATTTCACCAGAATGCTGCTTTTCAGCCACAATGTGCTCACAATGCTTCTTTCTGCTTCAGCAAGCTCCAGACAGCGTTTGCACTGACGGGCATAAGGTGCAGCTAAAAGGAACGAAAAGGAGCTTGCCACGACTTCAGATATGCATATCTGCAGGAGATATACTTGTCCCAGAAGGAATCAGGTGAAGAGAAGGCTTTCTTCCAGGACCCCCCTCTGCACGCAGCCTTCCCCGGCTGAAGTGAGCCCTTCGTGGCTTTCTCGCCCTAAAGCGCGTTTTAGCTCTGGACAAGCTCTGCTGCTCTCCTGCTGTGCGCAGAAAGCGAGCAAACCAGCGGCTGAGCACACTGCAGCAGGGTTCGTTCAGAACTCGTTCAAATTACACCAGAATGCTGCTTTTCAGCCACAATGTGCTCACAATGCTTCTTTCTGCTTCAGCAAGCTCCTGGCAGCGTTTGCACTGAGGGGCATAAGGTGCAGCTAAAAGGAACGAAAAGGAGCTTGCCACGACTTCAGATATGCATATCTGCAGGAGATATACTTGTCCCAGTAAGAAGCAGGTGAAGAGAAGGCTTTCTTCCAGGACCCCCTCCGCACGCAGCCTTCCCCGGCTGAAGTGAGCCCTTCGCGGCTTTCTCGCCCTAAAGCGCGTTTTAGCTCCGGACAAGCTCTGCTGCTCTCCGGCTGTGCGCAGAAAGCGAGCAAACCAGCGGCTGAGCACACTGCAGCAGGGTTCGTTCAGAACTCGTTCAAATTTCACCAGAATGCTGCTTTTCAGCCACAATGTGCTCACAATGCTTCTTTCTGCTTCAGCAAGCTCCTGGCAGCGTTTGCACTGAGGGGCATAAGGTGCAGCTAAAAGGAATGAAAAGGAGCTTGCCACGACTTCAGATATGCATATCTGCAGGAGATATAGCTGTCCCAGAAGGAAGCAGGTGAAGAGAAGGCTTTCTTCCAGTACCCCCCTCCGCAAGCAGCCTTCCCCGGCTGAAGTGAGCCCTTCGCGGCTTTCTCGCCCTAAAGCGCGTTTTAGCTCCGGACAAGCTCTGCTGCTCTCCGGCTGTGCGCAGAAAGCGAGCAAACCAGCGGCTGAGCACACTGCAGCAGGGTTCGTTCAGAACTCGTTCAAATTTCACCAGAATGCTGCTTTTAAGCCACAATGTGCTCACAATGCTTGTTTCTGCTTCAGCAAGCTCCTGGCAGCGTTTGCACTGAGGGGCATAAGGTGCAGCTAAAAGGAACGAAAAGGAGCTTGCCACGACTTCAGATATGCATATCTGCAGGAGATAGAGCTGTCCCAGAAGGAATCAGGTGAAGAGAAGGCTTTCTTCCAGGACCCCCCTCCGCACGCAGCCTTCCCCGGCTGAAGTGAGCCCTTCGCGGCTTTCTCGCCCTAAAGCGCGTTTTAGCTCCGGACAAGCTCTGCTGCTCTCCGGCTGTGCGCAGAAAGCGAGCAAACCAGCGGCTGAGCACACTGCAGCAGGGTTCGTTCAGAACTCGTTCAAATTTCACCAGAATGCTGCTTTTCAGCCACAATGTGCTCACAATGCTTGTTTCTGCTTCAGCAAGCTCCTGGCAGCGTTTGCACTGAGGGGCATAAGGTGCAGCTAAAAGGAACGAAAAGGAGCTTGCCACGACTTCAGATATGCATATCTGCAGGAGATAGAGCAGTCCCAGTAAGAGGCAGGTGAGGAGAAGGCTTTCTTCCAGTACCCCCCTCCGCACGCAGCCTTCCCCGGCTGAAGTGAGCCCTTCACGGCTTTCTCGCCCTAAAGCGCGTTTTAGCTCCGGACAAGCTCTGCTGTGTTGGAAAACGTAGTTTGCCAGCAAAACTTATGCTAACCGAACAGGCCTGAACGGAGCCTCAGCATAGCCAGGCCTCAGTGAAAGTTATTTTGAAGAGCTGACGCCTGAGAACCACAGCTGTGTTTCTGAGCTGTGGGAAGAATGCCATGCGAAAGATTAGGAGTCAGGAGTGTTATGAGAAAAGAATAAGGGAGTTAGCAGGAGGATCCCTGGGTGTGTGAGAACAGCTGCAGGTGTGTGTATGTATCTATGAATAGAAACTTCTGTAACAGTATATAAGTCTCTCGTTTAGTGAAATAAAAGGGGAGCTTACTTTATATCTCATATTGAGACTGCCTGTGAGTTTCCCTCGCGCCGCATCTCGTTAAATGGTGACCTCCGACGTGATACGGAGCAGCAAGATTTACAACCTACGACTACGGACCCTGACAGCGGAGTTTTATGACCCTGCTTGTGAGAGCAGCGCGAACGGAGAGGTGCTGGGGAGTGCGGCCTCAGCGTGTCGAGTCTTCGTCCGAATTGGAGAAGGTCGGAAGACACAGGTGAAATAATACCTGCCTACCGTGAGGGCTGTACTTCGGTAAACTGCACAACTCTGGCAATTGCGAGCCTCGATCGAGTGCTTAGACGGTGTTGACCAGGACCCTGAAAACCAGCTGGACCCAAAATGGAATCAGAGGTAGCCCAAATTTTATTGTTATGCTTTTTAGAAAAGCACGAACTCAGTAGCCTGTTATATTTGGCTGGCCTGATGGCAGTAGGACAAACTTATGGATTTTTTACAAATCCTATTACAGTATTCAGTGTAACAGAATGGTTGAATTACGGAGCTGTTTTGCTTTTGGACTGTGATAAAATTGCAAGAAAGCTTGGCAAACCATGGAGTAAAATTGTAGCCTGCTTACAAATACATGCCACAGAGCAAAACCTTACGTGGCTCACGGCACGGGACATAACAGCTGCATGGAGCAGAGAGAAACCTATGAGTTACTGTGCTGTTTTTGCTATGCGGGGAACTTCGGCAGCCGCGCAGCCAGGGAAACCCCCCCCGCCGGGGAGGTGGGGGGAGGGAGAGCGCGCCGTGCCACTGCTGATAGCCGAGAATACAAAGTTACTCCATTGGATGAAAAGTCTGTTCCTGTCTCAATATATCAGAGAGTATGGCAATGTTACAACGAAAAACATCTTAGCTGCTTTGTTTGAGAGAATCACTGTTGGACTTTTACCAGAACAACCGAATATTTTGTTAGAACGAGCTCCGATATCACGGGTAAAGAAACAGAGTAACCAGAAATCATCCCGATGTTACCGATGTGGGAGTGAGAGACGCATGCAGAAAAACTGTAGCAGAAAAGGTTGGTGTTCCTACTGTAACAAAGATACTCACAGCACAGAAGCTTGCAAAAACAAAAAGAACAGAAAGACCCAAGAGCAGCGGCGGCCCCTACCCTGCGGCACGGCACACAAAGGAGATCCTGTGGCGGAAGTTACTCCAACCGTGGCTTCCGGCCGAATGACAACCAGAGCGGAAGTCCCAGAGGGTACCCCGGTAGGCGGAGCCACAAGCCATCCACGCCTCCTTCACTGCTCCAGCTGTGACGTCTGTGATGAAACTCTAAACTCTACTGATTGACAGCTTCAGCAATGAACCAGAACTAACCAACAGCGCTGCCAGCAGAAACAGCAGTTTGACACAAGATAGAGTTGTTTCTTTTGTAATCATGGAGAACTTTTAAGAATTTCAAAGATGCGAATCTTCTTCAGTGCTCTAAACTGGAGATCCTTCATCTCCCGCTCGGGAATCACGTCCATCTAGCTTCAGAAACAGATCTTTGAACACGTTCTCCAGCTGTTTTCTCCAAAACCTCTAATTATTCGCTTTGCAGGGTGAAACATCCATTGCCACTTATTGACCAACAGGCCAAAACCTATTTCCAGCAATTTACTAATAAAGAAGCATTGTAACAAGATATTATCCTGATAAAAAAAAAAAATAATAACACCTTGAATACTAAAAGCCTTAAATGAAAATTGAATTTTGCTAAAGGATTTGTGTGTATGCGTGAATGTTGTAGGCCTACTGAGAGTGTGTTGAATGCTTTAATGTGTAAATGAAGGCTGTGATTAATGAGAATGTGATCTTGATTTCTTGAGAGTCTTAATGTGTGAATGAGGACCTGTGAGTGAAGTTACACTGAATAGTTTAAATTACCTGTTAAGTATCTTTAGTTAAGCATAGATTCTGTTAAAGTTAAGTAATAGTGAATTTAAATTCTATTAAGTTGTAAGTTCTGCTAAAGTTAAAATTCTGTTAAGTAATATTAAGTAATGTTAATTTTAAATTCTGTTAAGTTTTAAATCTTGTTAGAGTTAAGTTGTTAAAGTGATATCAATTTTAAATTTCATTATAGTTAAGTCCTAATTGTTAGTTTAAGATAAGAGTTATTAAGATTAAGTTTTATTCATTTTTAGTGATATTAATTTTAAGTTTTAAATTTGTTAGCTTATATTATTATTCACAAAAGCTTTGCAGTTTTATCTTTCTTAGTTAAAGTCAAGTAATAATATCTACTGTTTTCAAATATTTCATCTCACCTTATATAGCTATCTATAAAAATAGTAACATGTTAAGATACTCTGCTTATTGATATTAATCAAAACTTGTTTATAAGATGTTCTAAGAAAACCCTTCCACTTAGCATCTGAGCTCTGGCCAAGCTATGGTTCTAACTGGCTGGGAAACATGCCATGAGTCCCAAGTATTCTGCATCAAAATGTGATCAAATAATTTTCATTTACCAAATTGAATTTATAAAAGCTAAATCTTCTTCTAGGTAAACTTAGAGCCCTTGTCCGGAAAAGGTTCTCTAAGCTTTACCTGTGAAGTGAATGTTTTCAGCAATGACAATTTCTAGACCATGGCAACATATCTAACTAGTGAAATTTCCTTAGGTAAATTTATAGCAATTCTAATAATAACAATTACTTATAGCCAAGCAAATTAATCTGATAACAAGACAATGTCTGTTCTCACAAGAGAAATGGGGGAATTGTTGGAAAACGTAGTTTTCCAGCAAAACTTATGCTAACCAAACAGGCCTGAACGGAGCCTCAGCATAGCCAGGCCTCAGTGAAAGTTGTTTTGAAGAGCTGACACCTGAGAACCACAGCTGTGTTTCTGAGCTGTGGGAAGAATGCCATGAGAAAGATTAGGAGTCAGGAGTGTTATGAGAAAAGAATAAGGGAGTTAGCAGGAGGATCCCTGGGTGTGTGAGAACAGCTGCAGGTGTGTGTATGTATCTATGAATAGAAACTTCTGTAACAGTATATAAGTCTCTCGTTTAGTGAAATAAAAGAGGAGCTTACTTTATATCTCATATTGAGACTGCCTGTGAGTTTCCCTCGCGCCGCATCTCGTTACTGCTGCTCTCTGAGTGTGGGAAGAGCTTCTCCAGGAGTTCTGCCTTGACCCAACACCAACGGAGCCACCAGTAAGGGAAGCCCTGTGAGTGCCCTGAGTGCAGGAAGAGCTTCATGCACTGCTCCAACTTGATCACCCATTGGAGACCCACTTTAGGAAGAGCCCTGGTGACCCACATTAGAAAGACACCTGGCTGGTGGCTTCCATGTCCTCCTGATTCCCTCTAGCCACCTGGACTAATGCAGTGGCAGGGACATCCTTTGGGACTTAGATTGACATTGGACACTCATTAGGAAAGCTGATTTATTAACTTTACACCCTAAAAAATGTCACCTGCTCTGTCCAGTTGTTGTTTCAGGTTGCATCAAGCAATGATGGAGGTTCTTGGAGGTCTTTTCCGATCTAAATAATTTCCTTCTTCATCCTGTCAAAACAACCAAAACTGGGGTAAAAATAGAAAAAATTACACAGATCTAAAGCTGCACCATTTTCCCAGGATTCGAAGGTGAATTTGGGGTTCAGTGGGATATTCAGGAGGATTTGTGTGTTCTGGGGCCACTGAACCAGGCAGAAGGGGCCACAATCTCATAGTTGTGCCAGCAGAACATGTCCACCTGAGCCCATATGTTCTCCAGGAATTCCGGTTTTCTGTCCCAGTCCCTGGCCTGGATCTCCCCATTTGGGCTGTGCCCCCAGAGAGCCCAAATTGCTGCTGAAGTGCCCAAGCTGCTCCCACCTGTGGATGTTCCTGTCCACCAACCTCTCCTGGTCAGTGCCATGGGGGTTTGGGAGTGGGTTTAGGGAATCCTGAGGGGATTGGGAGAGGCTTTTGTGGCTCTTGGGGGCTTCTGTGGTGCTTGGAAGGGGCTAGGTGGGGTCTGTTAGGGAGTTTTGGGGTCTTGGCCAGGCTGTGTGGCTTGGAGAGAATGTGGGTGGGTCTTGGGGAAGAAGGGAAAGGGGTTATGGTGTCTCTTGGGGCCATTGATATTGCAGGGAGTGGTTTGGGAGGATCCTAGGGGGAGCTGTGGGGTGGTTTGAGGGGCCTGGGAGTGGCTGTGGGGAGGGGAGTTGTGGCAATTGTGATCCCCCCAGACCCCAAAGCTGCCACCACACGCTGCCCCCCAAGAAGCTCCTGGAGGTCGAGGGCTCCATGTTGGAGTTCCTCCTCCTGGCGCTTCAGGAGAAGCTTCAAGATCCCCAGGGGTCATGTGTGTCCCACCCAGAGCGTGTGTGACCCCCCATCCCAGTGTCACCCCCTTTTCCCTCCCCACAGGGCTCCTGACCCAGCTCCTGCTCCCCCAGGAGGGACTTTGGGGAGGGGCAGAGGGGGTGCACAGCTGCTGCCAGGGGATGACCCTGAGCCAGCGCCCTTTGTTTAGCACCAACCTGGGCTTGGGATGCAGGAGGAAGAGGCTGATGGGAAGCAGATCCTGCAGGTGGGACAGTGCTTGGGGTCAGGGCAAGGTCCTGCCTTGACCCCTGGAGGGACAGGGGACAGGGGACACCTGGGGGAGGAGAGACCCTGCTGTGCATGAGCAGCATTGGACTTCTCTGGGGGAACTGTGAGGGGGGGCTGGGGCAGAGTGACCTCCCCAGTGACCTCACACAGCCCCGTGGGATGTCACACATCCACCTTGATGTGTCATAAAGCCCCCCTGGGATGTCACACAGCCCCCAGGGATGTCACACAGCCCCTGGTGATGTCACATATCCACCTAGTGATGTCATACAGCCCCTGGTGATGTCACATATCCACCTAGTGATGTCATACAGCCCCCCTGTTATATCACAGCCCACTCTGGGATGTCACTGCCTCCACCAGGATGCCACACAGTAAATCTGTGATGTCACACCTGCACTGTGATGTCACAGCCCCCTCTGTGATGTCACACAGCCATCTTTTGATGTCAAATCCCTTTCAGTGGTAGGACACTACATCCTCTATGATGCCAAACAGCAAGTCTGTGATTTAACAGCTGCCCTGTGATGTCACACAGTCCCACCTTTGATGTCACAACCCATTCTGTGTTGTCACTACCCATTCTGTGATGTCACACAGCCATTCTGTGATGTCATGGCCCACTCTGTGATGTCACACAACTGCCCTGGGATGTCACAGCCATAGCTGCAATGTCACAACCCTGCCCTGTGATGTCACACCACCACCCTCTGGTGTCACAGCCCACTCTGTGATGTCCCACAGGCAGCTCTGTGGTATCACAGCCCACTCTGTCATCTCCCATCACCATCCTGTGATGTCACACTCCTCTCTGTGATGTCACACAGCCTCCTCTGTGTCACAGCCTGCTCTGTGATGTCACACATTCCCTCTATGATGTCATAGCTGCTTGATGACCTCACACAACCCATTCTGTGATGTCATACAGCCCCTTTCTGACATCACAGCTGCTCTGTGGTTCTATGACTGCCACAGAGGTGTTACCAAAAATTCAGTAAAATAAAAATTTTCTTAACACCAGTGCAGCATTAAGCAGCAGCATTCTTTATTCGGCCAGATGCACAGGGAAGAGCTCCTCCCAAAGCTGTGCATGCTGAGCACAGGAAAGTTCCTGTTTCTATCCTGTATTTTACAGACCTATTCAGTGATTATCCCAGAATAAACTTACATATTATCATCTTTTCCCAAAATCATTACCATATTTCCCCCCACCCTTTGCACATCTGTTCTTCTGCCCTGGGGCTCTCTTTGGTGGTCCCTGGTGGTTGGTGACCCCAGAGTCCTACCTGACCTCCTGGTGAGCTGGTAGAAGTTGGCACACCTGGGCTGATTGCTTCCTACAGAATAAGCATTGTGTGGTTCCAGGGGCCAGGGGGTTTTGGAGAATAAGCATTGTATGAACCCACCAGGTGCAAACAATTCTTCATCTGGCAACATTCCCCCCTTTGAGGCTTGGGAAGCTTCTCTTCCCTTCAAGCTTTCATAAGCCTCACTCTGCTCCTTAACTCACATCCCATGAGTTCCTCACCTGCATTCCTAGCCATGCTCTTCACACAGCTTAAAACAAGTGTCATAATCACAATTATGACTATGATTACTGATCCAAATTATACTTTACAAAAGTAAGGCCAACCAAGCAGTCAGAAAAAATCCAAGTCCTTTAAATATTTTATTTAAACAGTTACTTTCTAATCCACCCCTTAATCCCCTGCTGGATGCAGCAACTGATTTTATCCTCTCTACCTGATCATCCAATTCAGCATCACATCTGGAATGTGCACACAAGTGTTGCTGTTTCAATTCAAGGATCCACATACTCCATGTAACAGCAAAAGATCTAATGCCAGTTTGTTCTGCAAGGTCATTTTAGTTGTGACTTGCAATTGTTCATTTATTTCAGTAAACCCCAACTGAGTTGCATTCACTGAAGTTCCCATTTGCAGTCCAATGGTGTGTGTTTGGTCTGTTCCTAAAGGCAGATCTTTGAGGAGTAAAGATGGATTCTAAAATCCATCCCACTGCAGTTCCCATGCTGGGATGTTTCCAAGGTTCATCCCCTTTAACCTTTCCCCACAGTTGGGTTCCCAGGGGTGACTCCTTCCACAAGGGATGTAACCTTAATACCCCAAGTGTCCATTGTGCTCTTGATTCCCCCAAGGGCAAATGTGTGCTCCAAATTCCATCACTTCCCACCCATCCTGTGTGAACTAGTGATTTTACCATGTCCTGCTGACAGTCTGTGTCTCTCCAAGCCACACTGTTTGTTAGGTGAGACCTAAGAAAGGCAGAATAATTTCTACAAACACATCCCAGCCTTAGAGCCTGGGCCACAGCCATGAGCCACTGTACCTCAGGATTCCAAGTAGTTCAAGTGTC
>NW_028147636.1:0-66913 GCF_008360975.1 Lichenostomus cassidix
TGTGGTCATTGAGGGGTCACTGCAGTCATGGGGAGTCACTGGGGTCATTGAGGGGTCAGTGAGGGGTCACTGTGGTCATTGAGGAGTCACTGTGGTCACTGAGGTGGCACTGTGGTCATTGAGGGGTCACTGTGGTCATGGGGAGTCACTGTGGTCACTGGACAGTCATTGCGGCCGTGGGGAAGAGGGTCACTGTGGTGACAGAGGTGACACTGTGGTGGCACTGCGGTCATGGGTGTGGCGCTGTGGTCAGAGTGGGGTCACTGTGGTCACCAGGGTGGCACCATGGCCATGGGGGGTCACTGTGCTCTTGCTGGGGGTGTCACTGTCACCACGGGGGGTCCCCACACCCAAGGGGGTGTCACTGTCACCACGGGGGTGTCACTGTCACCACGGGGGGGTCCCCACACCCAGGGGGGTGTCACTGTCACCATGGGGTGTCTGTCATCGTGGGGTGTCACTGTCATCGTGGGGTGTCACTGTCACCATGGGTGTCACTATCACTGTGGGGGTGTCACTGTCACCACAGGTGTGTTGCTGTCACCATGGGGGTGTCACTGTCACCACGGGGCGTCACTGTCAGCATGGGGTGTCACTGTCACCATGGGGTGTCACTGTCACTGTGGGGTGTCACTGTGACTGTGAAGGGGTCCCCACGCCCATGGGGTGTCACTGTCACTGTGGGGGTGTTACTGTCACCATGGGGTGTCATTGTCACCACGGGGGTGTCACTGTCACCATGGTGTGTCCCCAAAGGTGGGCAGAGGGAGATCCCCCCAGGGCTCCCCGGTGGCACTGAGGGGGGGCAGAGCCCTCCGTCTCAGTGTGGGGTGGCAGTGTCACCGCTGTCCCCAGGGTTCCCTGGTGGCACTGCGGGAGGGGGGCAGAGCCCTCAGTGGGGGTGGCAGTGTCACCGCTGTCCCCAGGGCTCCCCGGTGTCACCGCGGGAGGGGGGCAGAGCCCTCCATCACCGCTGTCCCCAGGGGTCTCCGGTGTCCCCAGGGGTCCCCGGTGTCACCGCGGGGGGGACAGGCGGTGGCGATGTCATGGAAAAGCTCCCAGAGCCAAAACCAACCCCGGGCGGGGGGGGCTGGGGGGCTCGAGTTACCGGGGGGGCACGGGGGGGAACCCCAACCCCCCACCCCCCTGACCCCCAAAACCACCGAGACCCCAACGGTGCCTCCGGAACCCTCCTGAGGGACCCCCGCCTTTGGGGGGGTGTCGGGTGTCGCGTGTCCCCCCCGCTTGGGGACAGTGCCAAGGGGACACCCGGGGGGGGTGGGGACAGCCGGGGGGGTCCCGGGGGGGTGACACAACATCCTGCGGGGTCTCCCCGGTTTTGGGCGGCTGCCCGGAGGGGGCTGCGCTGGGTTTGGGGGGTCCCGGGGGGATTCCGGGGTGTCCCGGGGGTGTCCCGGGGGGTTCTGGGGTATCTCGGGGGATGCTGGAGGGTCCTGAGGGTGTCCCGGGGCTGTCCCGGGGGGGTCCTGGGTGTCCCGGGGTGTCACGGGGAGGGTCCCGGGGGGTTTCGGAGGTGTCCCGAGGGAGTCCCCGGGGGGTCTCGAGGTGTCCCTGGGGGTGTCCTAGGGGTGTCTCGGGGGTTCCGGGGTTGTCCTGGGGTGTTCCAGGAGGGTCTTGGGTGTCCCCGTGTGTCCTGGGGGGGGGCTCGGGGGTGTCCCGGTGGGTCCCGGAGGTGTCCCGGGGGGTGGGCTCGGGGGTGTCCCTGGGGGTCTCGGGGTGTCCCGGGGGTGTCCGGGGGGTGTCCGGGGGGTGTCTCGGGGGTGTCCGGTGGGTGGGCTCGGGGGTGTCCCTGCGGGTCTCGGGGTGTCCCGGGGGTGTCCGGGGGGTGGGCTCGGGGTGTCCGGGGGGTGGCTCGTGGCCAGCGGAGCTCAGCGCTCCCCCCGGGCGTTGCCAGGGCACCGCGAACGGCGATCGGGGCAGCCGCGGGCAGCGCGCCACGCGGGGGGGACACTGGGGACAGGGGGGACAGGGGGACACGGAGGGGACATTTGAGAGACTTGGGGTGACATGGGGGACATGGGGCGCACGGGGGATACAGGGGGGATATGGGGGGACACGGGGGACATGGAGGACAGGGAGGGCACAGGGGGACACGGGGGACATGGGGGATGAGGAGGGGACATGAGGGGACACGGGGGGACATGGGGGGACACGGGAGGGACATAGGAGGGATACCGGGGGGACACTGTGGGGACACGGAGGGACACGGGGGGAGATACGGGAGAGATACGGGAGGGACATGGGGGTGACACGGGGGGACATGGAGGGCCATAGGGGACACAGGAGGGACACGGGGGGTTCCCACCCGCGGTTTGCGGCACGGGGGTTGCTCTGCGCCCCCCACCCCAAATAAAGCCCCCTCCTCAAGGGGTTCTGCCGCCCACGAGTGTCGGGGGGGTCTGGGGGGGCTTTAGGGGAGCGATGGGGGGGTTGGGACACCCCGATTTGGGGAGGGGGTCCCGCGTGGGGCGGTGCCACCTGCTCGGTGTCCCCACGGGGGTGCCCTGCGACAGCGTGGGGGGGTCCCGGGGGGACTGTCCGGTGGGCAGCGCGTGGGTTTTGGGGGGGTCAGGGGGTGAGGGTCCCGCGTGGGGTCTCCGCGGTGTCCCGAGGTGTCCCGGGGGTTGTCACGCGTGGGGGGAGTGCGGGTCTGGGGCAGGGTGGTCGCACCTCTTAGAGGGGGTGTCCCGAGTGGGTTTGGGGCGTCCCGGGTGGGTTTGGAGTGCCCCAAATGGGTTTGGGGTGCTCCAAATGGGTTTGGGGTGTCCCGGGTGGGTTTGGGGTGCTCCGAGTGGGTTTGAGGTGCCCCAGCTGGGTTTGGGGTGCTCCGGGTGGGTTTGGAGTGCCCCAAATGGGTTTGGGGTGCTCCAAATGGGTTTGGGGTGTCCCGGGTGGGTTTGGGGTGCCCCAAATGGGTTTGGGGTGTCCCGGGTGGGTTTGGGGTGTCCCGGGTGGGTTTGGGGTGTCCCGGGGGGCTGCGGTCCGCGCCTGAGCGGTGCGGGGTCGGGGCGCGGGGTGGTCGCGGGTGGGTGGGCAGCTCTGGCTGGGGGTCTGGGGGGTTTCTGGGTGCCCCGCGTGGCTCCGTGCCCCTCGCCGCCCCCTACTCACCCCTCTGCCCATGGCGCTGCTGTCGCCGCTCCCGGCCCGGGGACACTTTGGGGGGGGGGGAGGCGACAGCGGCCAGAAAAACCCCGCGAGCCCCGCCCGGCCCGGCCCCCCCCGCCCCCAGCCCGCCCCCAGCCCCAACCCCGCCGGGGGTCCCGGGGGGGCGCTGGGAACGCAGGTGCGCGGGGGGAGGGCTGACCCCTGCCGACCCCCCAAACCCGGGGGGACCCCAACGTCCGGACCCCCCGCGGAGCCGTTCGGGGGGGTTTGGGCTGACCGGACACTCCGGACACTGCCCCCCAACCCCGGCCGGAGCAGGGCTGAGCCCGGGGGTGGTTTTTGGGGAGGGGGATCCCCGGAGTGGGGAGCGCCCAGTACTCCCAGTCTGACCCCGCTGGCGCCCAGTGCTCCCAGTCTGACCCGCTGGCAGCGGGAGCGGCCGGGAATGCGGCCGGGGGCTAAAATTAGCCCGGATGGCCCAGAGTTGGGGGGACTCGGGGGGGCGAGGGGGGGACAGGGGGGCTGTGCCAGGATGGGCTGTGCCAGGATCGGCTGTGCCAGGATGGGCTGTGCCACGATCGGCTGTGCCAGGATCGGCTGTGCCAGGAATCCGACTGTTCCCTGGGGATCAATGGTGGCTCCGGGATCTGACTGTTCCCAGGATCTGACTGTTCCTTGGGATTGGCTGTTCCCAGGGATCCCACTGTTCCCAGGGATCCGACTGTTCCCTGGGAACGACTGTTCCTTGGGAGTGGCTGTTCCCAGGGATTGGTTGTCCCCAAGGGATTGACAGTGCCCCAGGACTGGCTGTACCTGGGGACAAGGTTGTTCCCAGGGTCTGACTGTTCCCATGGATCCAGCTGTTCCCAGGGTCTGAGGGTTCCCAGATATCCAGCTGTGCCCAGGCACCGACTGTTCCTGGGAGTCTGACTGTTCTTGGGATCCAGCTGTTCCCAGGGACCCACTGTGGCTACGTCCGACTGTTCCCACAGTCCGGTTGTGCCCACCGAGGCTGTTCCTGGGAAGTTGTTTATTCCCAGTGTCTGATTGTTCCCAGACTCTGGCTGTTCCCGGGATTCAGCTGTTCCTGGGATCTGACTGTGCCCATGGAAGCTGTTCCAGGCTGTTCCCAGGGTCTGATTGTTCCCTGGACCTGCTCATTCCCAAACCAGGGCTGTTCCCAGTGTCTGGTTGTTGCCGGGATCCGATTGTTCCCGAATTCCAGTTATTCTGTAGTTCCAGTTATTCCCAAATTCCAGTTATTCCCTAATTCCAATTATTCCCAAACTCCATTTATTCCCGAACTCCGGTTATTCCCGAATTCCAGTAGTTCCCGGGATCCGGCTGTCCCTGTCCCCCCCCATCCCCTCAGTGTCCCCAGTGCCAAGGTCCCCTCCCAGCGCCCCCCCGGCTCTGTCTCCATGGCAACCGCCAAGGGCAGCTCAAGGGCGGGGGGGCTGTGCCCTGGGGCCCCGCACCCCCCGCACCAGTGACACCAGTCCGCACCAGTTATCGGCTCCCCCAGCCCGCCGCTGCGCCGGCCGCGCCCTCCCAGTGCCGCCCAGTGTCGTCCCAGTATGGACACGGGCGCGCCCTGAACCCCCAGTGCAGACCAGTCCTCCCAGTGCAGACCAGTCTTCCCAGTCTGGACCAGTCCCCCCAGTCCGGACCAGTCCCCTCAGTCTGAACCAGTCTCCCCAGTGCAGACCAGTCCCCCCAGTGCAGCCCAGACCCCCCAGTCCGGACCAGTCCCCCCAGTCCGGACCAATCCCCCCAGTCCGGACCAGTCCCCCCAGTGCAGCCCAGTTCCCCCAGTCCACACCAGTCTCCCCAGTCCGGACCTGCACCCCCAGTATCTCCCAGTCTGCCCCAGTGTTCTCCCAGTCTCCCCCAGTACTGCCCAGTCTGCCCATCTTTCCCATCATCTCCCAGTCTGTCCCAGTGCCTCCCAGTTTCCACAGTATGTGTTATTCCTCCCAGTGCTCCCAGTCCATTCCAGTTGCCTGGGTTCATCCCAGTCCCTCCAGTCCATCCCAGTGTCCCCAGTCTGTCCCAGTCCTTCCAGTGCCCACAGTCTTCCCAATTCCTCAGTCCTCCCAGTCCCCCCAGTCTGTCCCATTCCATCCCAGTGCCTCCAGTCCCACCCAGTCCTCCCAGTGCCCCCAGCATGTTCCAGTCCCCCCAGTGCCTCCAGTCTGTCCCAGTCCCTCCCAGTCTGTCCCAGTCCATCCCAGTGTCCCCGGTCCATCCCAGTCCCTCCCAGTCTTCCCAGTCTGTCTGTCCCAGTTCCCCCAGTCCTTGCAGTGCCCCCAGTCTGTCCCAGTCCATCCCAGTTCTCCCAGTTCCTGTCTATCCCAGTCCCCCCAGTGCCTCCAGTCCATCCCAGCCATGGCCAGTTACTCTGGTCCTGCCACCCCTTTGTCCCCTCACTGTCCCTCCCTTGTCCCCCTCTGTCCCCTCCTTGTCCCCCTCTGTCCCCTCCTTGTCCCCCTCTGTCCCCCTTCTGTCCCGCTCTGTCCCTCTCTGTCCCCCTACTGTCCCCCCGTCCCCCTGTCCTTTCGCTGTCCCCCCTTGTCCCCCCCGCTGTCCCCCCCCGCTGCCCCCCAAGCTGAACAAACACCGATGACGCGGGACTGGGGCCACGTGCCGGGATTGTCCCCACGGGGGACCCGGGGACCTGCCCACGCCCCTCCCCCACCCCCTGACCACAGCCCTCCCAGTCCTCCCAGTCCATCCAGTCCCTCCCAGTTCACCCAGACCTTCCAGCCATCCCCTCCCAGTCCTCCCCAGTCCATCCCAGTCTCCCACGTCGTCCCAGTCCATCCCAATATCCCCAGTGCTCCCCAGCGCCCCTCCCAGTCCTCCCACTACTCGTCCTCACCCCAGTTCCCCCCCAGTCCCCCCGCAGCCCCCTCCCAGTCCCCCCAGTCCCTCCCACACCCCCCCAATCCCCCCCAGTCCCCCACCAGTCTCTCCAACACACTCCCCCAGTCCCCCAGTCCCTCCCAGTCCCCCTCAGTCCCTCCCAGTCCCTCCCAGCCCCCCAGTGCCCCCAGTCCGTCCACTCCCTTGTCCTCAGTCCCCAGTCCCCCCCAGTTCCCCCAGTTCCCCCTAGTCCCTCCCAGTCTCCCAGTCCCCCAGTCCCTCCCAGTTCCCCCAGTGCCCCCAGTCCGTCCCTCTCCCCCTTCCCCAGTCCTTCCCAGTCTCCCCCAGTCCTTCCCAGTCTCCCCCCAGTTCCCCCAGTCCCCTGGCCGTGCCCCGCCGCCCCCCGCCCCGCGCAGCTGCTGCCCGTGGGCGGCAGGAATGTGACACCAGGGGGGACACGGGGACACGGCGGGGGGGGCGACACGCGTGTGCAACACAGAACATGAATGTGCAACACAAGACACATGTGTGCAACACAGGACACGCGTGTGCAACACAGGACATGAATGTGCAACACAGGACACATGTGTGCAACACAGAACATGAGTGTGCAACACAAGACACATGTGTGCAACACACAGAACACGAGTGTGCACCACAAGACACGCGTGTGCAACACAGAACATGAATGTGCAACACAGAACATGAGTGTGCAACACAGGACACCCGTGTGCAACACACAGAACACGCGTGTGCACCACACAGAACACGAGTGTGCACCACAAGACACGAGTGTGCAACACAGGACACTAGTGTCTAACACAGAACACGCGTATGCAACACACAGAACACGCGTGTGCAACACACGACACGCGTGTACACACACAGGACACGCGTGTCGGAGCTCGGGGGCGCTGGGGGGTCGTGTGACCCCAAGTGTCGCTGGTTTTTTGGGGAGGGTCGCAGCCCCTGTCCCCCCGACCCCCCCACGCGCGACGGGGCGGGGCGGGAAAGGGGGCGGGGCCAGAGGGTGGGCGGGGCGTTGGTGGGGCTCAGCCGCCGTTCGGCCCCACTCGGCTGCGTTCGCTTCTGCTCGGCCCAAATCGGCTCCATTCGGCTCTGTTCGGCTCCGTTTTACTCCTCTCAGCCTCGGCTCGGCTCCGCTCGGCTCCTCTGGGCTGCGCTCAGCTGCGCTCGGCTCTTTTCGGTTCCGTTCGGCTTCCTTCGGCCCTGCTCGGTTCCGTTCGGCTTCTCTCGGCTCCGCTCAGCCTCGCCTCGGCTCCTTTCGTCCTCTTTCGGCCCTGCTCGGTTCTGTTCGGTTCCGTTCGGCCTCTTTCGGCCCTGCTCGGCTCCAATCGCCTCCGCTCGGCTCCGCTCGGCTCCGCATCCCCCAGCGCCGCCCCTCCTCCAATTTAGGGTGTCCTCCTTGGGGACACTGGGGAAGGGGCGGCCGTGACGGGGGGCTCTGTGTCGTCGGCCACCTCAGTGACCCCTGCCCGTGGTGTCACCGGGGTCTCGGTGCCCCTCGCCCACCCTGGATGTCCCCATGTCCTTAGAGAGACCCCTGATGTCCATCCGGCATGTCCCCATGTCCTTGGAGGGACCCCCATGACCACCTGGATGTCCCCATGTCCTTGGAGACCCCCTGCCCACCCTGACGGTCCTTGCAGGGGTGGCACTGTCCCCTGCCTGCCACCCCTGTAGGAATTTGGGGGTGAGGGGACTCTGCCCACCCCTGTTTCACCCCAAATTCCTCCGTGGACCCGCCGGATTGGCCCCCCGAAACCAGGGACACCCCAAACCCACCCCCGCACCCCAAAATGACCATCACTGGCAGAATGGGGGATTTTTATTAAACAGACCCACATTTTGGGGACATCACCGTGATCCGGGGCTGGCCAAGGTCCCGCTGCTGTCCTGAGGGGTTTTGGGGTCCCCATCGTCCCCAAAACCCAGGGACACCCCAAAGCCACCACCACCATTAGAATGGGGGGATTTGTATTATATACACCCAGATTTTGGTGGCATCACTGCGACTCGGGGCTGGCCAAGGTCCTATTGCTCCCGTGGGGGATTTTGGGGTTCCTTTTGCTTCCCGAGCACCCCACAAACCCAGGGACACCCCAAAGCCACCACCCGCACCCCAAACCCACCACCACCACCGTAACTGGGGGGATTTTTGTTCTATAAATCAATGCTTTGGTGACATCACCGTGACTCGGGGCTGGCCAAGGTCCTATTGCTCTCCTGGGGGGTTTTGGGGTCCCCTTTGTCCCCCGAGCCCAGGGACACCCCAAATCCACCACCACCATCATAATAGGGGGATTTCCTATATACACCCAGATTTTTGGTGGCATCACTGCGACTCGGGGCTGGCCAAGGTCATATTGCTCTCGTGGGGGATTTTGGGGTTCCCTTTGTCCCCCGAGCCCAGGGACACCCCAAAGCCATCATAACGGGGGGGATATTTCCTATGTACACCCAGATTTTTGGTGGCATCACCGCGACTAGGGGCTGGCCAAGGTCCTATTGCTCTTGCGGGGGATTTTGGGGTCCCCTTTGTCCCCCGAGCCCAGGGACACCCCACAAACCCAGGGACACCCCAAACCCACCACAACCATTGGAATGGGGGGATTTGTATTATATACACCCAGATTTCGGTGGCATCACTGTGACTCGGGGCTGGCCAAGGTGCCGTTGCTGTCCCGAGGGATTTTGGGGTCCCCCGAGCCCAGGGACACCCCAAATCCACCACCACCATCATAACGGGGGGATATTTCCTATATACACCCAGGTTTTGGTGGCATCACCGCGACTCGGGGCTGGCCAAGGTGCCGTTGCTCTCTCGGGGGGACATCTCGGGGTCCCCCTCGCCCCCCGCCGCCGCCGCCTCGTCCAGGCGGCTGGGGATTGACCAGTACAGGTGGGCATCGCGGCGGGCGGCGGCGGCGGCGAGCTGGCGGGCGCTGCAGGCCGGGGTGGGCACGGGCACCGTGTGGTGGAAGCCGCCGTAGTCCACCTCGTAGAATCCTTCCTCCAGGCTGAGCAGCGGCGTGAAGCGGTGACCCCACAGCACCTCGTCCGCCAGGTAGGAGCTGCGCGCCTGGCACGTCATCCCTGGGGGAACCCCAAATCTGAACCGCTCAGGGCAGGGGGGACCTCAATACCTGAATCATTCGGGGCAGGGGGGACCTCAAATCTGAAACCCCTGACCCCACAGCACCTCATCCGGCAGATATGAGCTGCACACCTGGCACGTCATCCCTGGGGGGATCCCAATGTCTGAGCCACTCAGGGCAGGGGGAACCCAATACCTGAATCACTCAGGGCAGGAGAACCCCAAATCTGAAACCTCTGACCCCACAGCACCTCGTTCACCAGGTACATCATCCCTGGGGGAGCCCCAATACCTGAATCACTCAGGGCAGGGGGAACCCCAAATCTGAACCGCTCAGGGCAGGGAAACCCCAAATCTGAAGCCCCCTGACCCCACAGCACCTTGTCCGCCAGATACGTCATCCCTGGGGGGCACAGGGGGTCAGGGGGACCCCAATAGCTGAATCACTCAGGACAGGAGGACCCCAATACCTGAACCACTCAGGGCATGGGAAAACCCCAATATCTGAATCACTCAGGGCAAAAGGATCCCAATACCTGAAACCTCTGACTCCACAGCACCTCATCCGCCAGGTACAAGCTGCACACCTGGCACATCATCCTTGTGGGGCGTGGGGGGAAGGGGGGTCCCAAAATGAGAGGGGTGAGGGGCACCCCAATACCTGAACTACTCAGGACAGAGGTGACCCCAATACCTGAAGCCCCCTGACCCCACATCACCTCAGCTGCCAGGTAGGAGTTCCACACCTGGCACATCATCCCTGGGGGGCACAGGGGGTCTGGGGGTTCCCAAAATGGGAAGGGTGAGGGGAACCCCAATACCTGAATCACTCAGGACAGAGGTGACCCCAATACCTGAACCACTCAGGACACAGGACACCTCAACAGATGAAGAACCCAGGGCATGGGTGACCCCAAATTGGGTAGAGGGGGTAGCTTCTGGGAGGTTGAAGCCACCAGAAGAGATGTCCTCATGGAGGTGTCCCCAAGGAAATGGTGTGTCCCCAGGATGTGTCCCCATGAATGTGATGTGTACCCATGGATGGGATATGTCCCTATGAATGTGGTGTGTTCCTGTGGATGTTTTCTGTCCTCACGGTGGTGTCCCCAAGGAGATGAGGTGTCCCCATGGATGTGATGTGTCCCCATGGATGTGATGGGTCCCCATGGAGTTGATGGGTCCCCATGGAGTTGATGGGTCCCCATGGAGATGAGGTGTCCCCAAGAAGATGAGGTGTCCCCATAGATGTGATGTGTCCCCATGGAGGTGTCCTCAAGGACACAATGTGTCCCCATGGAGACGATGGGTCCCAAGAAGATGATGTCCCCATGGAGATGAGATGTCCCCACAAAGAAGAGATGTCCCCAGAAGATGATGTGTCCTCATGCAGGTGCCCTCACGGATGTGTCCCTATGGAGATGACGTGTCCCCTGAAGATGACCCATGGATCTGTCCCAAGATGATGTGTCCCATGGAGATGATGTCCCCATGGAGGTGTCCCCACAAAGATGGTGTGTCCCCATGGATGTGTCCCAAGAAGACGATGTCCCCACAAAGGTGACGTGTTCCATGGAGATGATGTTCCAGACAATGTCCCCATAGAGATGAGGTGTCCCAAGAAGATGATGTGTCCCCCATGGAGGTGTCCCAAGAAGATGAAGTCCCCATGGAGGTGTCCCCACAAAGATGATGAGTCCCTTGGATGTGTCCCACGAAGATGACTTGTCCCCAAGAAGATGGTGTCCCCACGGAGATGAGATGTCCCCAGGAAGATGATGAGTCCCACGGAGATGAGCTGTCCCAAGAAGATGGTGTCCCCATGGAAATGAGATGTTTCCACAAAGATAATGTGTCCCATGGAGGTGTCCCCATGAACACAATCCATCCCCTTGGATGTGTCCCAAGAAGATGACGTCCCCATGGAGATGAGCTGTCCCAAGAAGATGGTGTCCCCATGCATGTGTCCCATGGAGATGATGTCCCCACAGAGCTGCGATGTCCCCATGGATGTGTCCCACGGAGATGATGTCCCCACAGAACTGCAATGTCCCCATGGATGTGTCCCATGGAGATGATGTCCCCACAGAGCTGCGATGTACCCACGATGACAAAGCCACCCCGTTACCTGTGGCCTCCACCATGCCCTCGAGGATGACCACAATCTCAAAGTCGTCCCTCTCCAGCTGCCCCCGCGACACGTCCCAGAAGGGGCTGCGCTCGTCGATCTCGTGGCTGATGATGAGCGGCGACACCAGGAAGAGCCGGTCGTCGCCGGTCTCGAACCCCACGCTCAGGTCAGTCTGGTCCAGCGGGATGAACTCTCCCTCCTGCGTCTGCTTGGACTGGATGAGCTTGGCGCGGATGGAGGCCTCCACGATGTGCGAGTCGCGCAGGTCGCCCACGCGGAACATCAGGCACAGGCGGTCGTCGCGCAGCGACACCACGGCGTGCGAGGAGAACACCAGCGTCTCGGCGCGCTTGTTGGGCTGCGAGATCTTGACGAACATGCAGCCCACCATGAAGGCGTTGACCATGGAGCCCAGGATGGCCTGCAGCAGCAGCAGCACGATGCCCTCGGGACACGTGTCCGTGATGACGCGGTGGCCGTAGCCGATGGTGGTCTCGGTCTCGATGGAGAACAGGAAGGCCGACACGAAGCCGTTGAGGTTGTTGACGCACGGCGTCCAGCTGTGGTCGCCCAGGTGCTCCAGGTCGCCGCGGCTGTAGGCGATGACCCACCAGATGAGGCCGAAGAAGAGCCAGGTGAGCGCGTAGGCCAGGATGAAGATGAGGAGGCTGAAGCGCCACTTGAGGTCCACCAGGGTGGTGAAGATGTCGGTCAGGTAGCGGTAGGTCTCGCGCACGTTGCCGTGCTGCACGTTGCACTTGCCGTCCTTCTCCACGTAGCGCTGGCGCTTCCGGGTCACCGCGGTCCCCCCTGTCCCCCACGGGCGGCGTTTGGGGACGAGGGCGGGTGGGGGAGGGGGCTTGGCCTCGGCGGGGACCCCCGTGGGGACCCCCTCGGGCACCCCGCAGAAGGCGGCGTTGTCCTGAGCCATCGGCGGCGGCTGTGGGGACAGCGGGTGAGAACTGGGGGGACTGGGGGGACTGGGAGGGGCAGGGGAGTGACAAACTGGGGGGACAGCGGGGTGAGAACTGGGGGGACTGGGAGGAGGGATGGGGATGCCAAACTGGGGGCACTGGGAGAGGTGGGGGGGATGGAGGGTCCCAAACTGGGGGCACTGGGAGGGGAGGAGGTCGAACTGGGGGGACAGAGTGTGAGAACTGGGGGACTGGGAGGGCATGGGTCCCAAACTGGGGGTACTGGGGGACTGGGAGGAGGGATGAAGGTCACAAACTGGGGGCAGTGGGAAGTGATGGAGGTTCCAAACTGGGGGACTGGGAGAGGTGGGGAGGGATGGAGGTCCCAAACTGGGGGACAAGGGGTGAAACTGGGGGACTGGGAGGAGGAACGGGGTGCCAACTGGGGGCACTGGGAGGTGGGGGATGGAGGTCCCAAACTGGGGGAGACTGGGAGGGTCACGGAGTCACAAACTGGGGGACTGGGAGGAGGATGAAGGTCACAAACTGGGGGCAGTGGAGGGAGTGATGGAGGTTCCAAACTGGGGGAACTGGGAGAGGTGGGGGGAGGGGATGGAGGTCCCAAACTGGGGGACAAGGGGGTGAGAACTGGGGGGACTGGGAGGGGCAGGGGGGTCCCAAACTGGGGGTACTGGGGGGACTGGGAGGAGGGATGGGGGTCCCAAATTGGGGGGACTGGGAGGTAGGCATGGAGGTCACAAACTGGGGGGACTGGGAGAGGTGGAGGGGGGGAATGGAGGTCCCAAACTGGTGGAACTGGGCGGACTGGGAGGGAGGAATGGGGGAATGGAGGTACCAAACTGGGGTGACTGGAGGGACTGGGAGGTGGACATGGAGGTCCTAAACTGGGGATACTGGGAGTGGGGAATGGTGCCATTGACACCCCAAACTGGGGGGACTGGGAAGGGTGGAGTAGGGGGATGGAGCCCCCAAACTGGGGAAACTGGGATGGGGGGAATGATGCCATTGACCCCCCAAACTGGGAGGACTGGGAGGGGCAGAGGGGGAGATGGAGCCCCCAAACTGGGGGGACTGGGAAAGGGGAATGACGCCATTGACCCCCCAAACTGGGGGAACTGGGTCACACGTGTTCACACGTGTTCACACCCCGCTGGGCCTGGCACAAGCACACACACCCCCACAGAGTCACACACGTGTGCACGGGGACATGAGTCACACGTAGGAACACACGAGTGAACACACATGTGTGCACCCTGTTGGGCCTGGCATGATGACACAGAGTCACATGCGTGTGCGCAGGGAGCTGGGTCATGTGTGAACACACGAATGGAAACGCATGCGTGTGCACAAGCCACTGGGCCTTGCACAAGGACACGGAGTCACATGTGTGTGCAGAGGGAGCTGGGTCATGTGTGAACACACACACACATGTGAACACACACATGCGAACACACACACATGTGAACACACGAATGGACACACACGCGTGTGCACAAGCCACTGGGCCTTGCACAAGGACACGGAGTCACATGCGTGTGGGCGGGGAGCTGGGTCACACATGTGGACACACACATGCGAACACACACACATGTGAACACACACACATGCGAACACACACATGTGAACACACACACATGTGAACACACACACATGAACACACACGCAGCTGGGTCACGAGCCCACCCGCACCCCCCCGCCCCTTACACACGCGCGTGCCCCGGGGGGTCCCTGCCACACCTCCCCCTCCCCAATCCGCCCCTCCCTCCCCGGTTCGGGGGTGGCACCGCCGGGATTGGGGGTCTGACCCCCCCGGTGCCCCCCTGACACCCCCCGGTGCCCCCTGCCCGCTCTCCCTGCTGACCCGGGGGGGTGTCAGCGACCCCCTGTGCCCCCCGGTGCCCCCCGGTGCCCCACTGACACCCCCCGGTGCCCCCCGTCGCCCCTCTCACCGCTGCCGCAGCCCCGCGCTGTCTCTCCGCTCTCTCCGGTGCCCCCCCGCCCCCCCCGCCCGGTTCCCCGGCAACGGCGGCGCGCGGATAAAAATACCGGAGCCGCTCCCCCCCCGCACGGACAACTGGCCCGGGGGTGGCCAGCGCTAGCCCAGCCCCCCCCCGGCTCGGTTACACCCCCGGCAGCAGCACAGCCATCCCGTAATTAGCCCCAACTCCCTGTAATTAGCCCCTCATTAGTCCAGCCCCCCCCCCTCACGCCCCCGCATCACTAGCCCGGGGGTGGCCAGCGCTAGCCCAGCCCCCTCCCGGGCTCGGTTACACCGCCGGCGTTTCCACAGCCCCCCGTAATGAGCCCCCCGCCCCTCGTTAGCCAGGGGGTCTCCTTCATTAGCCCAGCCATCCCCAACTAGCCCGCGGCTGCCGTTCGCTAGCCCAGCCCCCGGCTCAGCCCACCCCCATCATTAGCCCGGGGGTGTCCCTCATTAGCCCGCCCCCCCTCGGGATCAGTTCCGCCCCCATCATTAGCCCGGGGGTCTCCTTCATTAGCCCAGCCATCCCCAACTAGCCCGCGGCTGCCCTTCGCTAGCCCAGCACCCCCGGGCTCAGTTCCCACCCCGTCACTAGCCCAGGGGTCCCCTTTACTAGCCCACCCCCCCTCCTGCTCGGAGTCCACTCGTCACTAGCCCAGAGATCCCCATCATTAGCCCAGCTCCCCCTGGCTCAGCTCGCCCATCACTAGCCCGGAGGGGCCTGTCGCTAGCCAAGCCCATCCCCGGGCTCAGTTCCCACTCCTTCATTAGCCCAACGACTCCCCTCATTAGCCCAGCTACTCCCTCACTAGCCCAGGGGCTCCCATCGCTAGCCCAACCCCCCGGGGCTCAGTTCCTCCCCTCTTCCCCACTAGCCCGGAGGTGCCAGTCATTAGCCCACCACCCCCCCCGGCTCGGCCCACCCCATCACTAGCCCAGGGGTGTCCCCCATAGCCCAGACACCCTCCAGCTCAGACTCACCTCTATCACTAGCCCAGGCCCCCTGCCCTGAGCCCTGCCCCCCTCATCACCAGCCAGCCCCGCCCCCATCACTAGCCCGGGGCTTCCCATGGCTCGCCCAACGCCCCTCCTCACTAGCCCACAGCCCCCTCACACTAACTCGGGCCTCCCCGTCACTAGCCCAGGGGTCTCCCTCCATTGCCCAGCCTCCCCCACTAGCCCAAGGGTCCCCATTGCTAGCCCAGAGCCCGCCATCATTAGCCCAGAGCTCCCCCTCATTAGCCCAGAGCCCCCATCACTAGCCCAGCCCCCCCACCCCTTACCCAAGGCTCCCTGCTTGCCCAGGAGTCCTCGCTGCTAGCCCAGCTCCCTCATCATTAGCCAAACCTCCCCGCCCCCCACTAGCCCGCGGGTCTCCCCCACTAGCCCAGTCCCCTCCCCCAGTAGCCCGGGGTGTCCTGCCCGCCCCGCCCCCCTCGGTCGCCCCAGCCCCGCGATCACTCGCCCCTCCCTCCCCCCCGGGTGGACAAAGGCTCTTTGTGCCTCGGGCCTGGCCTGACAGGGCCGCGCGTGGGGCTCCCACGGACACTCGGACACACGGACACGCGGACAGACTGACAGATGGACACAGGACACACGGACAGATGGACACTCGGACACATGGACACACAGAGAGATGGACACACGGACACTCGGACACATGGACAGACTGACAGATGGACACATGGACACAGGGACACATGGACACACAGACACACTGACCAGCTGACACACGGACACTTGGACACACGGACCCACGGACAGACTGACAGATGGACACATGGACACGCTGACCAGTCGGCCCACGGACACACAGACACATGGCCACACAGACCCACGGACACACGGACATATTGACCAGCTGACCCACGAACACTGACCCACGGACACACCGACCAACTGACCCATGGACAGACAGACACATGGACAAACTGACCAGCTGACCCACGGACACACAGACACACGGACACACGGACACACGGACATGGACCCTCCAACCCACAGCCCCCCACCCCACAGAGCCGGTGCCCTCTGACCCCACGGCCCTAAAGCCCCACACCCCACGGACACTGACCCACGGATTCGCGCCCCACACCCCCACACCGTCCTGTCCCACATCCCGCTGGCCCAAGGTCCCCACGGGCCCCACACCCCACGGACACGAGACCCACAGACACAGACCCCAAACCCCACAGTGCTACCCCACACCACCCTGTGCCCCCACGGACACGGGACCCTCGGATCCCGAACCCACAGATCCCCAAACACAGGGGTCCCAAACCCACAGATCCCAAACCCACAGATCCCAAACCCACAGATCCCAAACCCACGGCCCCCCTGATCCCACGTCCCAGATGCCCACAGCCCCCAGACCCACGGAGTTTGGACCCACGGCCCCCAAACCCCACAGCCACTCACCCCACAATCCTTCATCCCACACCCCACAGCCCTACGACCCCCCACCCCCCACACCCCCTCAGTGTCCCCACGGGAGCTCCCCGCACACGCGTGACCCCAGGAGGATGCTCGGGGTGGGGACTGGGGGTGTCACACCCCCGCGGACCCCCGCCGCCTGGGTGGGGCTGCCGTGACCGGGGGGCTCCGTGGGGGTCCCGGGTGACCTTCCCGGGACCCCTCCGGTGCGGGTGTCACCACAGGGACCCCTCTGGTGCCCGAGGAACCCCGCCGGGACCCCCAGTGACGGTGTCACTTCCCGAGGGACCCTGCCCGGTGTCCCCCCATGCCGTTGCCAGCACCCCCAGCGCCGGTGTCGCTTCAGGACCCCCCAGTGCCGGTGCCGGTGCCCGGGGGACACTGCCTGGACCTTCCTGTGCCCCCCAGTGCCGCTCCTCGGACATCCCCCGTGCCCCCCGGTGACCCTGCCAGGACCCCCAGCGCCGGTACCGGTTCAGGGACCACCCCCAGTGCCGGTGCCAGGCCCTGCACATCCCCCCGTTCTCCCGGCCAGGACCCCCGGTGCCGGTGCCGGTGCCCGGACCCCCCCAGTGTCGGTGCCAGCGCCTGGACATCACCCCATTCCCCCCCGCGATGGGCCTGCCGGGACCCCCAGTGCCGGTGCCGGTTCAGGGACCCTCCCGGGACCACCCCAGTGCCGCTGACAGGGCCCGCACATCCCCCCCGTGCGCCCCCGGTTTCTCCCCCGGGATCCCCGGTGCCGGTGCCGGTTCAGGGACCCCCACAGTGTCGGTCCTGCTCCCTGAACATCCCCCCCGGGACCCCCACGGCCGGTGCCGGTTCAGGGACTCCCCAGCGCCGATCTCTGAACATCCCCCGGGACCCTCCGGTGCTCCCCCGGGACCCCCAGTGCCGGTGCCTCTCCCGTGCGTCCCCCCCGGGACCCCCGGTGCCGGTGCCGGTTCAGGGACCCCCCCAGTGCCGGTGCCGCTCCCTGTACATCCCCCCCCGGGACCCTCCGGTGTTCCTCCCGTTACCCCCAGTGCCGGTGCCTCTCCCTGTACATCCCCCCCGTTCCCCCCAGTGCCGGTGCCGGTGCCGCGGGCGGGGTCCCCCGGCCCCCCCGTGCCCGGTAACGTGACCCGGTGCCGGCCGGCTCCTTTTCCACCCCATTAACCCCCGGCCCGCCCCCGGCGGCTCCTCCCCGGTGCGCCCGTCCCGCGCCGCGGCCCCGCCGAGCCATAAAGCCCATGGGGAGCCGGCCGGGCTGAGCACGGCGGGACCCGCGACCCCCCCGCGAAGGTAAGGCCGGCCGGGGGGGTCCCTGTCCCCTCCCGGGGGTCCCTGTCCCCTCCCGGGGGTCCCGAGGGCACCGGTGGTGGCGCTGGGATGGCACCGGAGAGGGGCAACCGGAGCCTCTCGTCCCCCCTCGGTGGCATCGCACCCCCAGTGTCCCCACATCGCTGTGTCGCCATCACCCCACAGCCCCGTGACTCCGTGAGGCCACCTCCCCGTGTCCCTGTGTCCCCGTGTCCATCCATCCCTGTGTCCCCAAATCTCCGTGTCCCCACATAGCCACGTCCCTCATCCCCATGTCCCCAAATCCTTGTGTCCCACATTCCCATGTCCTCATTCGCTGCCTCCCTGTGTCCCCATGCCCTGATGTCCCCATGTCACGTATCACCACGTCCCTGTGTCCCCATGGATCCCATGTCCCCCTGTCCCTGTGTCCCCATATCCCCATATTCCCATAACCCCATGTCCCCATAGTCCCCCATCCCGATGTCCCCATATTCCTGTGTCCCTGTACCCTCATGTCCCTGTGCCCCACAGTGATGTGTCCCCATATCCCTGTGTCCCCACGTTCCCACATCCTCAGGTCCTGTGTCCCTGTCCCATGTCCCCACCCCCCTGTGCCCCACGTCCCCCATCGCCACATCCCCATGTCCCCATGTCACGTGTCCTGAGCTCCTGTGTCCCCAAGGCCTCTGTCTCTATATCCCATGTCCGTGTCCCTGTGTCCCCATGTCCCTGTGTCCCCTTGTCCCCAATCCCTGGGTGCTGATTGCCCCACATCCCTGTATCCCATGCCCCTATGTCACGAATCCCCAAGTCCCCATGTCCCCAAAGCCCCTGTCCCTTTATCCCCATGTCCCTGTGTCCCCATTTCTGCCATCCTCCTGTCCCCATGTCCCAATATCACCATGTCCCCATGTCCCCATCCCTGTGTCCCTATATTCCCCCATGTCCCTGTCCCTGTATCCCCCTGTCCCCCCCATTATCCTGGATGTGGGTTATCCTGGAATTTGGGTTATCCCAGGTGTGGATTATCCCAAAAGGTGGTTTATCCTGAGCGTGGGTTATTCCAGGTGTGGGTTATCCTGGAATTTGGGTTATCCCAGGTGGGGATTATCCCAAAAGGTGGTTTACCCCAGATGTGTGGGTTATTCCAGATGTGGGTTATCCCGAGTGTGGGTTATTCCAGATGTGGGTTATCCCGAGTGTCCCAGGTGTGGATTATCCTGGAATCTGAGTTCTCCCAGGAGTGGATTATCCCAGGTGTGTTTTATCCCGAGTGTTTTTCATCCTGGATGTTGGTTTTCCCAAGCCTGGGTTATCCCAGGTGTGGGTTATCCTGGATCTGGGTTATCCTGGATCTGGGTTATCCCAGGTGTGGGTTATCCTGGAATGTGGGTTATTTTGGATGTGGTTTATCCCAAACCTGGGTTATCCTGGATGTGGATTATCCCAGGTGTGGATTTTCCTGGAATCTGTGTTCTCCCAGGTGTGGGTTATCCTGGCTGTGGGTTATTCCGAGCATGAGTTATCCCGGAACGAGGGTTATCCTGGATGTGGTTTATCCTGGATGTGGTTTATCCTGAGCCCAGATTGTCCTGGATATGGGTTATCCCAGGTGTGGATTTTCCTGGACATGGGTTATCCTGGATGTGGATTATCCTCAATGTGGATTATTCTGGATGTAGATTATCCCGGATGTAGATTATCCCAGGTGTGGGTTATCCTGGATTTGGGTTATTCCAAGCATGAGTTATCCCAGGTGTGGGCTATCCCAGTATGGGTTATCCTGGTATGGTTTATCCCAAGTGTGGATTATCCTGGAATGTGGATTATCCCAATATGGGTTATCCCCGTATGGGATATCCTCACTGTGGGTCATCCCAGTGCAGGTTATCCTGGTATGGGTTATCCTGGGTGGGGGTTTTCCCTGGATGGGGTAATCTCAGGTTTTTCCAGGCATGGGTTATCCCAGTATGGATTATCCTGGAATGTGGGTTATCCCAGTATGGGTTATCCCAGTATGGGGTATTCTCAGGTTTTTCCAGGCATGGGTTATCCTGTTATGGATGATCCTGGAATGTGGGTTATCCCAGTATGGGTTATCCCAGTATGGGTTATCCTGGATGTGGGTTATCCCAGTTGTGGTTTGTCCCAGTATGGGTTATCCTGGATGTGGTTTATCCCAGATGTGGGTTATCCCAGTATGGGTTATCCCGGTATGGAAGTCCTTGATGTGGATTGTCGTGGAATGTGTATTATCCCGGTGTGGGTTATCCCGGCTGTGGTTTATCCCAGGTGTGGGTTATTCCAGTGTGGGTTATCCTGGAATGTGGGTTATCCCAGTATGGGTTATCCTGGCTGTGGTTTATCCCAGTATGGGTTATCCTGGTGAGTATTATCCCAGTATGGGGTGTCCTGGGTTATCCCGGTATGGGTTATCCTGGCTGTGGTTTATCCCGGTATGGGGTATGGGGTTATCCCGGTATGGGGTATCCTGGGTTATCCCGGTATGGGATATCCTGGGTTATCCCGGTATGGGATATCCTGGGTTGTCCCGGTATGGGATATCCTGGGTTATCCCGGTATGGGGTATCTTGGCTGTGGGTTATCCCAGTATGGGTTATCCTGGGTTATCCCAGTATGGGTTATCCTGGGTTATCCCGGTATGGGTTATCCTGGGTTATCCCAGTATGGGTTATCCTGGGTTATCCCAGGCACAGACGATCCCAAAACTGAGTTAAAGCATCATTTGGGGCCCGCAGGTGGTGAGGGAGGAGCTGAGACCCCCATGGTCACCATGGCGACAGGGGACAGCCACCAGGACCCCCTGTGGGGCCGTGCAGGGGGGGCTGTGACCCCCGTGGTGGCATTGACAGTGACAGGGGACATGTGGGACCCCCACTGGGGTGGGTGATGGAGGTCTCTGTGCCCCTCGTGGGGACCATGGTGGTGTCAGGGGACCCCTGTGGTGACAGTGGCAGTAAAGACAGGGGTACCTATGCCCCCAGTGGTTACAGTGGCAGTACCGTTGGGGGTCCTGTGTCCCCCCTCGGTGGCCCTGGCAGTGGCAGTGGGGTCCTTGTGCTTCCCGCGGTGACAGTGGATGTCCCTGTGCCCCCCTCGGTGACAATGGCAGTAACGTTGGGGGTCCCTGTGTCCCTCTTGGTGTCCCTGGTGGTGTCGGGGTGTGTGGGTGTGGTGGGTGGGGGTTTGTGTGGGTGTCCCTGGTGGTGTCGGGGGCCCCCTGTGCTGGCAGTGTTGGTGGCACTGGGGGTCCCCTGTCCTCGCGCTGGCGGTGTTGGTGGCACCGGGGGTCCCCTGTCCCCGCGCTGGCGGTGTTGGTGGCACCGGGGGTCCCCTGTCCCCGCGCTGGCGGTGTTGGGCGCGCGGGGCTCTGCATCTTAACGAGGCTCCGTGAAAGCGCCTTTGTCCCCCCGCCAGCCCCATTGAAACCTCGGCTCCGGCCGCACAATGGCCCCACTGTCCCCTGTCCCCGTCCCTGTCCCCCCCCCGCCGCGGCCACCCCACCGCCACCCCCCGCTCCAGCCCCGCCGCGCCCACCCCGCGCGCCCCCTCCTCAACTGGGGACCCCTCCGCGGGGCTGGGGGGTCGATCCCCCCCAAACCCCAGTTCCCCCAGTACGGATCGCCCCGCTCCCCAGTTTGGGGCGGGGGGGGGCGCGGCTGGCGTGTCGCCCGGTCACGCCTGGCACCGCCGCGGCGTGGGAACGATGCCCGCGCCGGTGGTGCCAGCGGGACGCGCGGAACCGGGACGTGTCCCTGGGGCCCCCCGGCCCGCGCGGACCCCCCATGCAGGGCCGGTGACCCCCAAAGTGACCAGAACCCCCCGGGGGGACAGCGAGGCGGGGCGGGGGGGGCCGGGGGGGTTAATGGGTAACCGGCTGCGCCGCGGGCACCGGGAACAAGCGGCGGCTTGTCCCGAGCCGTGTCCGGCCGGCGGAGCGCGCCCGGGGGCACGGGGGGCACGCGGCGGGGGCGGCCACCCCAAAACGGGGCGGGGAGACCCCAAAGGGGGGCGGGGAGACCCCAAAGGGGGGCGGAAAGGGGGAGCAGGGAGCCAAAGAGGGGGTCGGGACCACCCTAGAGAGGCGGGAGATGGCTTTGGGGACATCGTGGCTCTGGTGACACTGGGGGCACAGTGACTTCAGGGGCATGGGGTTTCTGGGGACCCCCAGGAGCTCCAGGACATGGTGTGGCTTTGGGGACACACAGTGGCTCTGGTGACATTGGGGAACAGAGTGACTTCAGGGACATGGTGGCTCTGGGGCCTCCCAGCAACTCCAGGACGCATGGCAGCTTTGGGGACACATTGGCTTTGGGGACATGGGAGGCTCCAAGGACCCCCAGCATCTCAAGGACATGGTGTGGCTTTGGGGACACACAGTGGCTCTGGGGACTGGGGGACCTTTGTGGGGCACAGTGACTTCAGGGACATGGGGGGTTCCAGGGACATGGTGTGGCTTTGGGGACACAGTGGCTCTTGAGGGACACAGTGGCTCTGGGGACATGGGAGGCTCTGGGGACATGGTCACTTTTGGGGACACAGTGGCTCCAGGGACACAGTGGCTACAGGGACATGGAGGCCTCTGGGGACATGGGGGTCTCTGGGGACCCCCAGCAGCTCCAGGATGCATGGTGGCTTTGGGGACACACAGTGGACTCCGGGGACATGGTGGCTCTGTGGGGACACAGGGGGCTCTGGGGATATGGTGGCTCTGTGGGGACACAGGGGGCTCTGGGGACATGGCGGCTCTGTGGGGACACAGGGGGCTCTGGGGACATGGCGGCTCTGTGGGGACACAGGGGGCTCTGGGGACTCAGTGACTCTTGAGGACATGGTGGCTCCAGGGACTTGGTGGCTCTGGGGACACAGGAGGCTCCGGGGACCCCCAACAGCCCAGCTGGGAAGGAGCAGCTCCATGTCCCCTCTTTGGTGACACGGCTGTCCCCCCTGTCCCCGGTGCCACCATCCCTTCCAGGACCTTTCTCCGTGCGGGGACACAGCACGGGCAGGACAGTGGCAGTGCCACCCGTGTCCCCACGCTTTGGCCAGCACCAGCAGGCTCCAAGGAGACCCCCGAGGTGCCACCACCTCCCGGTGTCCCCGTGTCCCCGTGTCCCCGGCACGCTGCCCTTCCGCGGCGGAAACGGTGGCGTGGCCAGAGGCTGGCGGGGGCTGAAAGGACCTTTTTTGGGACGGGGACACCGGGCCTCGGGGACACGGGGACACCGGGAAGGCGCCTGGCGCTGCCCCCGGCCGTTTGTCCCTGTCACCTGCCATTCATCCCCTTCCTCTTCCTCCCGGGACAGTTCCACGGCCACCGGAGCTGCCAGGGGACAGCGGGGACACGGGGGGGACACGGAGGGATTTGGGTTTGGGGGGGATGTGGAGGGATGGAGGGAAATGGGGACGAAAGGAATGGACAGAGGGATGGACAGGGGAATGGACAGAGGGATATGGGGACAGAGGGATACAGGGATGGACAGAGGGATGGACAGAGGGATGGACAGAGGGATGGACAGAGGGATACAGGGATGGACAGGGGGAGATAAAGGGATGGACAGAAGGATATGGGGATGGACAGAGGGATGGACAGAAGGACACAGGGATGGACAGAGGGAGATAAAAGGATGGACAGACAGATACAGGGAGGGACAGAGAAATATGGGGACAAAGGGACACAGGGATGGACAGAGGGATGGACAGAGGGACAGAGGGATATGGGGACAGAAGGTTCCAGGGATGACCCCAGGTGTCCCCTGAGATGTGATGAGCCTGTCCGGCCTCAGCCCCCAGCAGGGAGGGAGGGAGGGGATGTCCTGTCCCTCCTCCCCAAATTGTCATCCTCACCCTGCCATGTCCCCTCTGTCCCCACTCCCACCCTCGGGTCCAGCCGCTCACCACAGATGTCCATCTGTCTGTCCATCCATCCATCTGTCCATCCATCCATCCATCTCTCTCCATCTCCCACCCACCTTCTCTGTCACCCTCTCCCCTGTCCTGTGTCCCCCGTGACCCCCCAATGTCCTCCACCTCCCCCTGTCCCCCATGTCTCCCCATGACCTCCTCCACCCCCCAGCTGTCCCCTGTGTCCACCCACCCTGATGACCTCCTCCACCCCACCTGTCCCCCCACAGCCTCCCCTGTCCCCCACACCCTCCACACCCTCACCTGTCCCCGTGTCCCCTGCCACGACCTCCACAACCCCTCCCGTCCTCTACCTGTCCCTCACCTGTCCCTGTGTCCCTCTTGATGACATCCTCCACCTGTCCCTCACATGTCCCCACATCCCCCCAGGTGACATCATTCACCTGTCCTCACCTGTCCCCATGCCCCACCTTGATGACATCCTCCCTCACCTGTCCCCATGACCCCCCATGTTCTCCTCCTCACCCTCATGTGTCCCCATGTGCCCTGCAGATGACATCCTCCACCTGTCCTCACCTGTCCCCATGACCCCCGATGACGTTCTCCTCCTCACCCTCATGTGTCCCCTGTCCCTTGCAGATGACATCCTCCACCTGTCCCTTACCTGTCCCTCGCCTGTCCCCATGCCACTCCATGACATCCTTCACCTGTGCTTACCTGTCCCCATGTTCTCCCCCCTGCAGATGACATCCTGCACCTGTCCCTTACCTGTCCCCACACCACCCCAATGACATCTTCCACCCATCCCTCACTTGTCCCCGTGTCCCTGCAGATGACATCATCCATCTGCCCCTCACCTGTCCCCATGTCCCCTGCAGATGACATCCTCACCTGTCCCCATACTGCCCCCAATGACACCCTCACCTGTCCCCTGCACATGACACTCTCAACTGTCCCTCACCTGTCCCCACACCGCCCCAATGACACCCTCACCTGTCCCCTGTCCCCTGCAGATGACACCCTCACCTGTCCCTCACCTGTCCCTGTCCCCGCAGATGACGTCCTCCACCAAGGTGTACTACAGCCAGACGACGCAGACGGACAGCCGCCCGCTGATGGCGCCGGGGCTGCGGCGGCGCCGCGTGCTGACCAAGGACGGCCGCAGCAACGTGCGCATGGAGCACATCTCGGACAAGCGCTTCCTGTACCTCAAGGACCTCTGGACCACCTTCATCGACCTGCAGTGGCGCTACAAGCTGCTGCTCTTCTCCGCCACCTTCGCCGGCACCTGGTTCGCCTTCGGCGTGGTGTGGTACCTGGTGGCCGCGGCGCACGGCGACCTGCTGGAGTTCGAGCCGCCGGCCAACCACACGCCGTGCGTGATGCAGGTGCACACCTTGACCGGCGCCTTCCTCTTCTCGCTGGAGTCCCAGACCACCATCGGCTACGGCTTCCGCTACATCAGCGAGGAGTGCCCGCTGGCCATCGTGCTGCTCATCACCCAGCTGGTGCTCACCACCATCCTGGAGATCTTCATCACCGGCACCTTCCTGGCCAAGATCGCGCGGCCCAAGAAGCGCGCCGAGACCATCAAGTTCAGCCAGAACGCGGTGGTGGCGCAGCACGACGGCAAGACGTGCCTGATGATCCGCGTGGCCAACATGAGGAAGAGCCTCCTGATCGGCTGCCAGGTCACCGGCAAGCTGCTGCAGACCCACCTGACCAAGGAGGGCGAGAGCGTCCGGCTCAACCAGCTCAACGTGGACTTCCAGGTGGACACGTCGTCGGACAGCCCCTTCCTCATCCTGCCGCTGACCTTCTACCACGTGGTGGACGAGGCCAGCCCGCTGCGGGACGTGTCCCTGCGGTCGGGGGACGGCGACTTCGAGCTCGTGGTCATCCTGAGCGGCACGGTGGAGTCGACGAGCGCCACGTGCCAGGTGCGCACGTCCTACCTGCCCGAGGAGATCCTGTGGGGCTACGAGTTCACGCCGGCCATCTCGCTGTCGGCCAGCGGCAAGTACGTGGCCGACTTCAGCCTCTTCGACCGCGTGGTCAAGGTGGCGTCGCCCTGCTGCCACCACGAGGCCGTGAGGTTTGGGGACCCCGAGAAGGTCAAGCTGGAGGAGTCGCTGCGGGAGGCCGAGCGGGAGGGGGAGGGGGCGCCGCTCAGCGTCCGCATCAGCAACGTCTGAGGGGACACGGGGGGACAGCGGCACCGGGGTGGCACCGGAGACCGGGTGGCACTGGCACCGGGGTGGCATCGGAGCGAGGGGGTGGTGGCAGGCGATGGAGGTGTCACCATGTCTGGAGGTGTCATCAGCCCTGGAGGTGTTGCTATGTCTGGAGGTGTCACCAAGTCTGGAGGTGTCATCAGCTCTGGAGGTGTCATCAACCACTGGAGGTGTCACCAGCCTTGGAGGTGTCACCAGCCTTGGAGGTGCCACCAGCCTCAGAGTGTCACCAGCACCTGGAGGTGTCATCAGTTACTGGAGGTGTCACCAGCCTTGGAGATGTCACCAACAACTGGAGGTGTCACTATTTCTGGAGGTGTCATCCTCCTTGGAGGTGTCACCAGTGGCTGGAGGTGCCACCAGCCTCAGAATGTCACCAGTGCCTGGAAGTGCCACCAGCCCTGGAAGCTTCAGACTGTCACCAAGTCTGGAAGTGTCACCAAGTCTGGAGTTTTCACCAGTTTCAACAGGACACCAATGTCTGGAGGTGTCACCAGCCCCAAAATGTCACCAGCATCTGGAGGTGTCACCAGCCTTGGAACTGTCACCAGCTCCTGGAGGTGTCACCAGCCCCAGAGTGTCACCAACAACTGGAGGTGCCACCAGGCCCAAAAGGAAACCAATGTCTGGAGGTGTCACCAGCCCTGGAGGTGTTGCCATGTCTGGAGGTGTTGTCAGCTGGAGGTGTCACCAAGCTCGGAGGTGCCACCAGCTCCAGAGTGTCAACCATGCCTGGAGGTGTCACCAGCCTTAGAGATGCCACCAGCCCTGAAGGGACACCAATAACTAGAGGTGTCACCAGCCCTGGAAGTGCCACCAGCCATGATGGTGTCACCAAGTCTGGAGGTGCCACCAGCCCCAAAGGGAAACCAACACCTGGAGCTGTCACCAGCCCTGGAGGTGGCACCAGCCTCAGAGTGCCATCAGTGTCAGGAGGTGTCACCAGTGTCAGGAGGTGTCACCAAGTCTGGAGGTGACACCAAATCTGGAGATGTCATCAATGTCTGAAGGAGCCACCAGCCCCAAAATGTCACCAGTGCTGAGGTGTCACCAGCCCTTGTGGTGTCACCAACATCTGGAAGTGCCACCAGCCCCAAAGTGACACCAGTGCCTGGAAGTGTCACCAATGCTTGGAGGTGACACCAAAGCTTTGGAGGTGCCACCAGCCCCAAGGTGACACCAACATCCAGAAGTGTCACCAACCCCAAAGTGCCACCAATGCCTGCAGGTGCCACCAGTGCCTGGAAGTGCCACCAATGCCTGAAGGCGTCACCAACACCTGGAAGTGCCACCAGTGCCTGGAGGTGCCACCAGGTCCTGAAGGTGACACCAGCCCCAAAGTGCCACTAACACCTGGAAATGCCACCAGTCCCTGGAAGTGCCACAAGTCCCAAGGTGCCACCCATTCCCGGAAGTGCCACCGACGCCTGGAAATGCCACCAACACCTGGAAGTGCCACCAACATCTGGAGGTGCCACCAAAGCCTGGAAGTAGCATGAGCCCCAAAATGGCACCAGTCCCTGGAGGTGACACCAGTCCCAAAGTGCCACCAGCCCCTGGAAGTGACATGAGCCCCAAGATGGCACCAATGCCTGGAGGTGTCACCAGCCCCAAAGTGCCACCAAGCCGCAGAGGTGCCACCAGCCTCTGGAAGTGCCACCAGCCCCAATGCCTGGAATTGCCACCAACCCCTGGAGGTGCCACCACTGCAAAAGTGTCCCCAGCCCCCGGAGGTGCCACCACTCCCCGGGTGGCTGCTGCTCCCCCCTGTCCCCAGGGGAAACTGAGGCAGGAGACACCCCAGCCCCGCTGTCCCCTCGCTGTCCCCTCCGGGCAGTGTCGGGGTGTCACCGATAATCGCCACCGTGTCCCCTCCCCCCCGGGCGGGTCCCCTCCCCCCCCGCCCGCCGCTGCTGCTTAACGTAGACCCGCAATTAACGCGCCGGGGCAATTAGTGCCACTAATTAAAGGTGTCGGTAATGAGGAAGGAGCGGGAAAGCCCCGAGCCGCCCCTCCCCCACCCGGGGGCATGAGGGGGGAGGGGCAGGAGGTCAATAAAGGTGACGTCATCAATAACGGTGACGTCATGGCGCGGGGGGGGGCTGCTCCGCTCGGGGGGAGGGGCGGGTGGGGTCACCGGTGTCCCCTCGGTGTCCCCAAGGACCCCCTCGGTGTTCCCTCGGTGTCCCCCAGGGATCCACCAATGTCCCCCCCAATGTCCCCAGAGACCCTTAATGTCCCTCGAATGTCCCCAGAGAGCCCCTAGTGTCCCCCGATGTCCCCAGGGACACCCCAATGTCCCCTCCATGTCCCCAGAGACCCCCCAGTTGTCCCCAGGGAACCTCCAAGGTCCCCTCAGCCTCCAAGGACCCCTTCAATGTCCCCTCAGTGTCCCCCAGGGACCTCCCAATGTCACCTCAATGTCACCAGAGATCTCTCCCCAATGTCACCTCGATGTCCCCAGAACTCCCCCAATGTCCCCTCAATGTCCCCTAAGTCCCTCCACTGTCCCCAGGGATGGCTCAATGTCCCCTCAGTGTCCTCCAGGGACCTCCCAATATCCTCCCAATGTCCCCAGGGATCAATCAATGTCACCTCAGTGTCCCCAGGGACCTCCCAATGTCCCCAGAGACCTCCCAATGTCTCCTCAATGTCACCAGAGACCTGGCCCTAATGTCCCCTCAGTGTCCCCAGAACTCCCCCAATGCCCCCAAAGACCCCCAATGTCCCCTCAAAGTCCCCTGAAGTCCCTCCACTGTCCCTAGGGGACCTCCCAATATCCCCCCAATGTCCCCAGGGACATTCCAATGTCCCCAGGGATCCATCGATGTCACCTCAGTGTCCCCAGAGACCTCTCAGTTTCCCCTAGGGTTCCCCCAATGTCCCCAAATATCCTCCAGTGACACTCCAATGTCCCCAGGGATCCATCGATGTCCCCAGACACCCCCCAGTGTCCCCAGTGTCCCCCGATGTCACCACACTGGTAAAGGACACAAGTTTATTCCCAGTACCCCCCCACCCTCCCAGTCCAGGGGGGACACTGGGACCAGCGGGACACTTGTCCCCACGTGGTGGCACCTGCCCTGTCCCCTCCCTGAGCCCCTGGGGACAAAGAGGGGACAAAGAGGGGACAAAAGAGGGAAAATTGAGGGGGACAAGGGGGGAAAGTTTTGGGGACAAACGCAGGAACAAGGAGGGGACAGGAGGGGACAAAGGGAGAATGTGACAATAGGGGGACAACGGGGACAAGGAGGGGACAAAGGGGAGAAAACTGGGGGGGAAAAAGGGACAAGGACAAGGAGGGGACAAAGTGGGGACAAAAGCAGGGGGATGGGAGGGGACAGGAGGGGACAAGGTGGTACAAAAGGGGGACAAAGGGGGGACAAGGAGGGGACACTAGGGGACAGTAGGGGACAAGGAGGGGACAATGGGGACACAGGGACCCCCCGAGCTGCGAGGCTGTGACAATGAGGCACCAGGTGAGGATTATAAAAACGACGAAAATCCGCGGGAATTCCGGGAATTTGGGAAAAATGTCCAGAGGTGGTGACGTCACACCAGGAAGGAGGAGGTTTGCTTGAACTCACCCTGCGGGGACAGCGAGGGGACAGCTGGGGACATTGGTGGGGACAGCGTGGGGACATTGATTGGGACGGCATGGGGACATTGGTGGGGACAGCAATGGGACATTGTGGGGACATTGACTGGGACAGCATGGGGACGTTGACAGGTACAGTGAGGGGACAGCGTGGGGACATTGGTGGGGATGGTGTGGGGACATTGGTGGGGACAGCGTGGGGACATTGATGGGGACAGCATGGGGACACAGGGACAGCGAGGGGACATTGTGGGGACATTGTGGGGACATTGGTGGGGACATTGGTGGGGACAGCATGGGGACATTGACAGGGACAGTGAGGGGACAGTGTGGGGACATTCATGGGGACATTCATAGGGACAGGGACAGTGTAGGGACATTGTGGGGACAGCGACAGGGACATCCGTAGGGACATTTGTGGGGACATTGATGGGGACAAGGATGGGACATTCATGGGGACACAGGGACAGCCATGAGGACATTCATGGGGACATTCATGGGGACAGTGTGGGGACATTCAAGGGGACATGGGGACAGCTGTGGGGATGAGGATGGGACATTGACAGAGACAGGGACACTAACGGGACATTCACGGGGACGTTGGGATGTTCATGGGGACCTTAATGGGGACATGGGGACACCAGTGGTGACCTGAATGGGGACAGTGGGATGACATTGGGATGTTCATGGGGACATTAACAGGGACATCAGTGGGGACATGGGACATCAATGTGGACACAGGAACATCAACAGGGACATGGTGACATCACTGGTGACACCATCACCCCCTACCACCCCTGTCCCCAACCCCCAGGACCCCTCTGCCCAGGGACACCGGGGACACCAGCACCCTCTGACCTCCCGCAGTGTCCCCTGGGGCAGTGGCACTCCCCACAATGTCCCCACAATGTCCCCACAATGTCCCCACAATGTCCCCACAATGTCCCCAAGGTGTCCCCAGTGCTCACCTCGCTGCGCCGCGAGGGTTGGCTGTAAATCACCTTCTTCCCGCCGGCTCTGCGGGGAAATCGGGATTGGCATGTGCTCTGTGTCCCCTCTGTCCCCTCCTGGGACACCCAGGGGACACCAGGGGGACACCAGGGGGTGGCAGCACCCAGCAGGAGGAGGAGGAGGTGGCTCCGGTGTCACTCACTCTGTTTTTTCTGGAAAAAAGGGGAAAAAAGGGGGATTAGGGGAGGGAATGTGGGGACACTTTGGGGACACTGGGGGACATTGAGGGGACATTCAGAGGGCTGTTGGGGACATGGGGACACTCCAGGGGCCATGGGACCATTCCTGGGTCACTGGGGACACAGGGCCATATCCAGGTCCATGGGGTCATTCCCAGACCATTCCCACTCCATCCCAGTCCCTCCCAGTCTGTTCCCAGCCATTCCCAGTCCATCCTACTCAATTCCCAGTCCATCCCAGTCTGTCCCAGTCCATCCCAGACCATTCCTAGTCCATTCTCAGTCCATCCCAGACCATTTCCAGTCCATTCCAGTCCATCCCAGTCCATTCCCAGTGCCATTCCTAGTCATTCCCAGCCCATCCCAGTTCATTCACACTCCATCCCAGTCTGTCCCAGCCCGTCCCAGTCATTCCCAGTCCATCCCAGTGCCATTCCAGTCCATCCCTGGTCATTCCCAGTCCATTCCAGTTTGTTCACACTCCATCCCAGCCTGTCCCAGTCCCTCCCAGTGCCATTCCCAGTCATTCCCAGTCCATCCCAGTCCATTCCACTCCCTCCCAGTCCGTCCCGGTCACTCACTGCTGAAGTAGCCGCGGCTGTAGGCAAACCAAACCCCGAAGGCGGCGAGCGCCAGGAACAGCAGCAGCAGCACCACGGCAGCCACGATGCCTCCCACGTTCACCTCGCCTGCGGGGAAACGGGTTAGCGGGACTGGGATCCAATGGGATTGGGATCAAATGGGGATCAAGATCGGGATCCATCGGGATCGGGATCCAATGGGATCAGGATGGGGATCCAATGGGATCCAACAGGATTGGGATTGGGATCAGGGGGATCCGACAGGATAGGGAGCAGGATTTGGATCAGTATTAAGATCAGGATCGGGATTGGGATCCAGATTTGGATCAGGATTGGGATTGGGATCAGGATCCAATGGGATCAGGATTAGGATCAAGACTGGGATCGGGGGGATCCCAGCATGGACTGCAGAGATCCCAGCACAGATGGAGGGATTTTGGGGTTCCTGGCTCCAAACAGGGCTGGGATTAGGGTTGGATCCTGGCAGGGAGAGGGGAATTTTGGAGTTTTGGGATCCAAGTGAGATTAGGATCGAGGCTGGATGCAGATGGAGAGGATGGATCCTGACAGGGAGAAATCCCAGTGGGAATTTTGGGATTCCTGGATCCAAGTGGGTCTGGGATTGGGGATGGATCCAGCCAGAGTGGGTGGGATTCTGGCAGGGAGCTGATCCCAGTGGGAATTCCAGGATTCCCATCCCCACATGGGGCTGGGATCAGGATCGGGATTGAGATCGGGAATTCGAGGATTTCCATCTCTTCATGGGGCTGGGATCGAGATTGGGATCGGGATTGGGATCAGGATTGGGAATTCCAGGATTTCCATCTCTGCATGGGGCTGGGATCGAGATCGGGATCAGGATTGGGATCAGGAATTCCAGGATTCCCATCTCTGGGGCTGAGATCTAGCCTGGCTCTCATTCCAAGTGGGATTGGGATCAGGAATTCCAGGATTCCCATCCCCGCATGGGATCGAGATTGGGATCGGGATTGGGATCAGGATTTTCAGGATTCTCTCTGGGGTTGAGATCTAGCCTGGCTCTCATTCCAAGTGGGATTGGGATTGGGAATTCCAGGATTCCCATCTCTGTGTGGAGCTTGGATCCAGCCTGGCTCTAATGCTGATTGGGATCAGGATCAGGATTGGGATTGGGATCAGCTCCTCCCTCATTCCCACAGGAAGCATTCCCGCTATCCCAGGAGACCACACTGGGCTCATTAGCATAATTAATGAGGCAATAACAGGGTGGACACCCCTAGCAGGGCCTGGGAAAGGTGGGAATGGGATCGGGATTGGGGTCAACTCCTCCCTCATTCCCACAGGAAGCATTCCCGCTATCCCAGGAGACCACACTGGGCTCATTAGCATAATTAATGAAGCATTAGGAGGGTGGTGGTTCCTCCACAGCCCTAGCAGGTCTTGGAAAAGGTGGGAATGGGATCGGGCATAGGATCGGGATCAGCTCCTCCCTCATTCCCACAGGCAGCATTCCCGCTATCCCAAGAGACCACACTGGGCTCATTAACATAATTAATGAAGCAATAAGAGGATGGACACCCCCAGCAGGGCCTGGAAAAGCTGGGAATGGGATTGGGAATAGGATCGGGATCGGGAATAGGATCAGGATCAGCTCCTCCCTTATCCCCATAGGCAGCATTCTGCTACCCCAGGAGACCACACTGGGCTCATTAGCATAATTAATGAGGTGATAACAGGGCAGCGACTCCTCCACACCTCCAGCAGGGCCTGGAAAAGCTGGGAATGGGATGGGGAATGGGATGGGGAATGGGATTGGGATCTGCTCCTTACTGGCCTCCATGCGGAACGCGTCGGATTTCTGCGGCGATCCCACGTTGTTGGAAGCCTCGCAGTGATACTCGCCGGTGTCCCAACCCCCCACGGGCTCAAAAACCTGGGAAAACGGCAGGAATTGGGAAAAAGGGGAAAACGGCAGGAATTGGGAAAAAGGGGAACTGGGGAAATGGGGGGAAACGGGAGGAAAAAAGAGGGGAAATGGAGATGGAAAGGGGGAAAGGAAAACGGAGAAAAAGGGCAGGAGAGGGGAGAGGAAAACAGGGAAAAAGGGTGGGAAAGGGAGAGGAAAAGAGGGGAAAGGGCAGAAAAAGGCAGAGGAAAACAGGAAAAAGGGTGGGAAAGGGAGAGGAAACCAGGACGGGGGCAGGGAAAGGCAGAGAAAACCAGGGAAAAGGGTGGGGAAAGGGAAAGAAAATGGGGGAAAGGGAAAGAAAATGGGGAAAAGGGCAGGAAAGGGAGAGGAAAACAGGGGAAAGGGTGGGAAAAGGGTAGGAAGAGGGCAGGAAATGAGCAAGAAAAGGGGAAAGAAAAATGGGGAAAAGAACAGGAAAGGGAGAGGAAATCAGGGAAAAGGGCAGGACAAGGCAAAGGAAACCAGGGTAAAAAACAGGAATGGAGCAGGAAATGGGCAGGAAAAGGGCAGGAAATGGGCAGGAAGGGAGGCAGGAACGGGGCAGGGAAAGGCAAAGGAAACCAGGGAAAAGGGCAGGAAGAGGGCAGGAAATGGGAAAAGGGAAAGAAAATGGGGAAAAGAACAGGAAAGGGAGAGGAAATCAGGGAAAAGGGCAGACAAAAAGGAAAAGGGCAGAAAAAGGAAACCAGGGTAAAAAATAGGAATGGAGCAGGAAAAGGGTGGGAAGAGGGGCAGGAAAAGGGGCAGGAAAAGGGGCAGGAAATGAGCAGGAAATGGGGAGGAAGAGGGGCAGGAAGAGGGCAGGAAATGGGGCAGGAAAAGGGGCTGGAAATGAGCAGGAGAAGGGCAGGAAATGGGCAGGAAAAGGGCAGGAGAAGGGCAGGAAATGGGCAGGAAAAGGCAATACTCCCCCAGCACTGACCAGCTCCCCGGTGCGAGGGTCCAGGCTGTAGGAGGAGTTGCGGAAAGCCGCGCTGGATTTGGGGTCCTGCGGCAGCTCCGTGCCGTCCTTGTACCAGCGGAAGGTGGGCGGCGGCGAGCCCTGAGCCTCCGAGCAGCGCAGCACCGCCCGGGAGCCCACTGTGGCCGAGCTGGGGACATGGGCCAGCGGCTTCCCGGGGGGCACTGCGGGACAGGGACAGTGACAGGGACATGGGCCAGCGGCTTCCCGGGGGGCACTGTGGGACAGGGACAGTGACAGGGACAGCACCGCCCGGGAGCCCACTGTGGCCGAGCTGGGGACATGGGCCAGCGGCTTCCCGGGGGGCACTGCGGGACAGGGACAGGGATGGGGACAGTGACAGTGACATGGGCCAGCGGCTTCCCGGGGGGCACTGCGGGACAGGGACAGTGACAGGGACAGTGACAGCACCGCCCGGGAGCCCACTGTGGCTGAGCTGGGGACGTGGGACAGCAGCTTCCCAGGGGGCACTGCGGGACAGGGACAGGGATGGGGACATGGGCCAGCGACTTCCCGGGGGGCACTGCGGGACAGGGACAGTGACAGGGACAGGGACAGTGACAGGGACAGGGACAGGGACAGCACCACCCGGGGGGCACTGCGGGGACAGGGGGACAGGGATGGGGACAGGGACAGCACTGTCTGGGCACTGACTGTGGCCAAGCTGGGTCCATGGGCCAGCATCTTCCCGGGGGACACTGCAGGGACAGCAACCCAGATGGGGACAGGGACAGTGGCAGTACCGCCCAGAGCCACCCCAGGGACAGGGACAGTGACAGTCCGGGCACTGACTGTGGCTGAGCTGGGGACATGGGCCAGTGGCTTCCTGGGGGGCACTGTGGGACACGGATGGGGACAGTGACAGCACTGCCCAGAGCCACCCAGACACGGGTGGACATTCCCCACACCCAGGGACAGTGACCAGAGCCACCCAGAGCCACCCGGACATGGGACAGGGACGGTGACCAGCACTGTCCAGAGCCACCCGGGCACAGGATGGGGACAGGGACAGTGACAGCACAGGGACAATGCTGCCGGTGCTCCCAGTAACACCCAGTGCCCTCCCAGTGTCCCCAGTGTCTGTCCCTTTCCGTGGGGACAGTGTCTGTCCCTTTCCGTGGGGACAGTGTCCCTACCCATGGCTGGAGTCCCCATGGAACTCCCCATGGGATGGAGGGGACAGCAGGGACAATGTCCCTCCCCCTGGCTGGGTGTCCCCATGGGATGCTCGGACAGCAAACCCTGGGCTGGGAGGTGACAAGGGCCAGGGATGGGGACAGGGATGGGGACAGGGACAAGGGACAGGGATGGGGACAGAGCACAGGGACAAGGACAAGGGACTGGGACAGGGCCAAGGGCAGAACTGGGGACAAGAACTGGGATGGGGATGGGGACAAGGACAAGAGCCAGGGCCAGGGCCAGGGACCGGGCCAATGACAGGGATGGGGACAAGGACACGGCCAGGGCCAGGGTGGCCTCACCTTGGACAGTGAGGGTGACCTCGGACTTGGCGATGGTGCCACCGTCCCCCACCACCTCGCAGATGTACTTGCCGCTGTCCTCGCGTGTCACCGACTTGAACCGGATGGACGTGGAGGAGAACTGCACACGGTCCTTGTATGGCTCTGGGGACACCGAGATGGGACACTGCAGGGACACCCTGGGACACTGTGGGACATCCCATGACCCCACAGGGACATCCCAGTATGGCGCTGGGGACACCGAGATGGGACACTGCGGGGACACCCTGGGGACACCCTGGGGACACCCCTGGGAACACCCCTATGGCCCCACAGGGACACCCCAGTGTGGCTCTGGGGACACCGAGATGGGACACTGCGGGGACACCCTGGGGACACCCTGGGGACACCCCTGGGGACACCCCTGGGACATTCCATGGCCCCAAAGGGACATCCCGGTACGGCTCTAGGGACACTGAGATGGGACACTGCGGGGACACCCCAATGTCCCCATAGGGACATCCCGGTACAGCTCTGGGGGACATTGAGATGGGACACTGTGGGGACACCCCTGGGAACACCCCTGGGAGACCCCATGACCCCACGGGGACACCCCGGTACGGCTCTGGGGGACACTGAGATGGGACACCCTGGGGACACTGCAGAGACATCCTGGGACACTCCATGACCCCCCAGGGACACCCCATAGCCCTACAGGGACACCCCCGTGGACACCAGGATGGGACACCCCAATGTCCCCACAGGGACTCCCTGGTATGGCTCTGGGGGACACTGAGATGGGACACCCTGGGGACACCCCTGGGGACACTCCATGGCCCCACAGGGACACCTCAATGTCCCCATAGAGACACCCTGGTATGGCTCTAAGAGACGCCAAGATGGGACATCCTGGGGACATCCAAACGTCCCCATAGGGACACCCCATGGCCCCCCAGTATGGCTCTGAGGGACACCGAGATGGCACACTCTGGGGACACCCCCATGGCCTCCCAGTGTCCCCACGGCGTGGCTCTGAGGGACACGGAGCTTGGACACCTTGGGGACACCCCACAGGGACATCCCAATGTCCCCACAGGGACCTGCCGATGTCCCTTTGCTGTTCCCAGTGTCCCTGCAATGTCCCCCCAATGTCCCCTGATGTCCCCAGTGTCTCCTGGTATCCCCCCAATGTCCCCTGATGTCCCCAGTGTCCCCTGGTATCCCCCCAATGCCCTCCACTGTCCCCCCAGTGTCTCCTGATGTCCCCTGCTGTCCCCTCAGTGTTCCCCACTGTCCCCCCAATATCCTCCCGGTCCCTCCCCACTGTCTCCCCGATGTCCCCAATACCCCCCTGATGTCCCCTATGTCCCCAGTGTCCCCAGTGCCCTCACTGCTCGCATCCCCCCAACACTCCTGGTGCCTCCTCAATAACCCTCATGTCCCCAGTGTCCCCCAGTGTCCGACTCTTTTAATATCCCTGATGTCCCCAATATCCCCCTGATGTCCCCAATATCCCCCGCTGTCCCCGCTGTCCCCATACCTGTGAGCTCCCCGCCATAGTAGAAGAGCACCAGGGAGGATCCTTTCTGGAACTTCCACTCGATGCGAGGATCGCGCTGGAAGCGAAACGCAGCGCAGGGAATGTCCACGGCTGGGGAGGGACGGGATGGGGAGAGGTCAGAGACACTGGGATCAGAAAAATTGGGATCAGCCCGGAATGGGATCAGAGAAACTGGGATCAGAAAAACCGGGATCAGAGACACCGGGATCAGCCCAGAATGGGATCAGAGAAATTGGGATCAGAGAAATTGGGATCAGAAACACCAGGATTGGCCCAGAATGGGATCAGAGACACTGGGATCAGAGACACTGGGATGGGGTGGAGAGAGATCACAGAAATTGGGATCAGAGAAACTGGGATCAGCCCAGAACGGGATCAGAGAAATTGGGATCAGAGAAATTGAGATCAGAGAAACTGGGATCAGCCCAGAATGGGATCAGAGAAATTGGGATCAGAGAAACTGGGATCAGAAACACTGGGATCAGAGAAACTGGGATCAGCCCAGAATGGGATCAGAGAAATTGGGATCAGAGACACCGGGATCAGAAAAACCAGGATTGGCCCAGAACGGGATCAGAGACATTGGGATTGGGCCACATTAGGATCAGAGACACTGGGATGAGAGAAACTGGGATCAGAGAAACCAGGATCAGCCCAGAATGGGATCAGAGAAACTGGGATCAGAAAAACCAGGATCAGCCTGGAACAGGATCAGAAAAACCGGGATCAGAGACACCGGGATGGGGTGGAGAGAGATCAGAGACATTGAGATCAGAAACACCGGGATCAGCCCAGAACGGGATCAGAGAAATTAGGATCAGAGAAACTGGGATCAGAAAAACCGGGATCAGCCCAGAACGGGATCAGAGAAACTGGGATCGGCCAGAACCGGGATGGGAGAAACCAGGATGGACCCAGAATGGGATCAGAGACAGAAACCGGGATCAGAGACACCGGGATCAGCCCGGAATGGGATCAGAGACACCGGGATAGGCATGGAGAGAGATCAGAGACACTGGGATCAGAGACACCAGGATTGATCAGACAGAACCAGGATCGGCCAGAACCAGGATCGGCCCGGAATGGGATCAGAAAAACTGGGATCAGCCAAACTGGGACTGGCCCAGAATGGGATCAGACACATCAGGATCAGCTCAGAACTGGGATTGGCCTGGAATGGGATCAGACAAACTGGGATTGATCAGACAGAACGGGGACCAGCCCAGAACTGGGATTGACAAACCAGGATCGGCCTGGAATGGGATCAGTCCGGAATGGGATTGACCCAGAATGGGATCAGACAAACCGGGATCAGCCCGGAATAGGATCAGCCCAGAATGGGATTGATCAGGCAGAACTGGGATCAGCCTGGAATAGGATCAGGCAAACCGGGTTCAGCCCAGAATGGGATCAGTCTGGAATGGGATCAGCCTGAACCAGAGTCAGCCTGGAACGGGATCAGACAAACCGGGATTGGCCAAACAGAATGGGATCAGCCTCAAATGGGATCAGACAAACCAGGACTAGCCCAGAATGGGATCAGCCCAGAAAGGGATTGGCCAGAAATGGGATCAGACACACCAGGATCAGCCCAGAGCACTGGGGTCGGCCCAAAACTGGGATCATCCTAAAAGGGAATCAGCCAAAACCAGGATCACCCCAAACCAGGACCAGCTCAGACCAGGATTATCCCAAAACTAGGATCACCCCAAAACTAGGATCACCCTGAACTGGGATTATCCCAAAACCAGGATCACCCCAAAACTGGGATCATCCTGAACTGGGATCACCCCAAACCAGGATCCCCTGATCCCAAAATCAGCTGGAATATGAATTTCCCACCCCACTGGCACCACTCAAAGCAGGAATTCCTTCCCTGCCCAGGACATTTAGGGATCTCTCCTCATCCTGTGCCAGGCGAGATTTACCCGAGGTATTTATTAATTATAATTATGAATATTCATTAAATCTGCTCCTTATCTGATCCATGAATGATTCCCAAAGCTCCATTTCCCCCAGGAATCCTTTTATGGCCCTGGAGAGTCCCCAGAGGGATCCCTGGGGGTCACTGAAGGTCACCCTGGCTGGACTTTTTTTGGGGCAGGTGTTTTGTTACACAACTTCCCCAAAACCCTGACTTCCCCAAAACCCTGACTTCCCAAAAAACCCACCACAGTTCCCTTTTTTTCTGTTTCTTTTTTCCAGCTCTGGCTATACTTTATCTCCCCTTATCTCTTCTCCCAGTTTGTCTTTACTTCCACCCAGAGACTTTGGGGGAGCTGAGCCTGAACTGGGATTAGTCCAAATGGGGATCAACCCAAACTGGGATCACCCCAAACTGGGATTAGTCCAAATTGGGATCACCCCAAACTGGGATCACCCCAAACTGGGATCACCCCAAACTGGGATTATTCCAAATGGGGATCATTCCAAACTGGGAGCATTTCAAACTGGGATTAGTCCAAATCAGGATTACCCAGAACTGGGATCAGCCCAAAACAACTGGGATCAGCCCAAAATTGGAATCATTCAGAACTGGGATCATTCCAAATGGGGATCACCCCAAACTGGGATCAGCCTGAACTGGGACCATCCCAAAACCAGGATGACCCTGAATTGGGATCACCCCAAAATGAGATCAGCACAAAATGGGATCACCCCAAACTGGGCTGACCCCAAAGTAGGATCACCCCAAACCAGGATCACCCCAAACCAGACTCATCCCAGACTGGGCTCACTCAGAACTGGGATCACCCAGAATTGGGATCATCTCAAACCAGGATCACCCCAAAACCAGGATCAGTCCAAAATGGGATCAGCCCAAAACCCAAAACCAGGCTCACCCCAAACTGGGATCACCCAAAACCACGATCACCCCAAAACAAGGCTCATCCCAAACTTGAACCACCCTGAACTGGGATCACCCAAAACCAGGCTGACCCCAAACCAGGATCACCCTGAATTGGGATCATCTCAAACCAGGATCACCCCAAACTTGAACCACCCTGAACTGGGATCACTCCAAACTGGGATGACCCCAAACCAGGATCACCCTGAACTGGGATCTGCCCAAACTGGGCTGACCCCAAACTGGGATCACCCCAAACCAGGATCACCCCAAAACCAGGATCAGTCCAAAATGGGATCAGCCCAAAACCCCAAACCAGACTCACCCCAAACTGGGATCACCCTGAACTGGGATCACCCCAAAACCAGCATTACCCCCAAACCAGACTCACCCCAAACTGGGATCACCCCAAAACCAGGCTCATCCCAAACCAGGACGATACCAAACCAAGAATGACCCCAAACCAAGAATGACCCCAAACCAGGATGATCCCAAACCAGGATGATCCCAAACCAGGATGATCCCAAACCAGGATGACCCCAAACCAGGACCACCCAAGCCAGGCTGACCCCAACCCGCTCCCCCCACCCCAGCCCCGGGTGGCTCCCTGGGACCGGCGGGCTCACGGTGACACCGGTGACACCGCGGGGACATCCATCGGGGACACTCACGCTGGTGCTCCGGCACTTCCTTGTTTTCCGAGGTCACCTGCGCTCGCGCCAGCGCCGCTGCCGAGGGAGGGAAAGGCGGGATGAGGATCCCGGCGGGGTCGGGAGGTCACCGGGAGCCCCGGGGATGGTCACCGGTCACTGCCCGGTCACCGCCGGGACCGGAAAATCCCGTCGGGCCACCTCCGCCCTGCCCGCTTTCTGCTCGGTTTCGCAGGAAACCAAGCTGGGAATGTCGCAATGCCCCGAGCTGGGGCGCGGGGACAGCGCCGTGTCACCCCCGGGTCACCCCCGTGTCACCCCCGTGTCACCCCGGGCCACCCCCGTGTCACCCCCGTGTCCCCACGGGCCACCACGGCCCCGCTGTGACATCCCAAATCCCGGCCCGGGCGGCGGTGAGTCATTCCCGGCGGGAATGTCACCGGGAATGTCACCGGGAACGCCTCGGTCCCCACCCTGCTGCGTCACCTTTGCACCCCGAGCCGCTGCCAAGCGAAACCCGGGCGGGAAAATCGGGATTTGGGGGGAAAAAGGGGAAAAAAGGGGGTTTGGGGGGTGGGAAGGGCGGGGAGCCCTGCTCGGGGAGAGGGGAGGGGATTTTGGGGTGGTTTGGGTGGATTTGGGGAGTAAACAAGAGGATGGGAACATTGCGGGGGTTATGGGATCAGCTCGGGATTGGGATCAGCTCGGGATTGGGGCGAAATCTGCCAGGATTGGGGAAATCCCGACCTGGTTTGGGTTCAAATAAACGGGAATTGGGTTCATCCTGACCCGTTTTGGGTCAAAACCAGCCGGGATCAGGTAAATCCCAACCGGATCCAGGACCACATTTGGGATCGGGTTGATCCCAATCCAATTTGGGTTTATATTAACCGGGATTGGGTCAATCAAGACCCGGTTTGGGTCAAAATAAACGGGGATTGGGCCAATCCTGACCTGTTTTGGGTCAAAATAAACGGGGATTGGGCCAATCCTGACCTGTTTTGGGTCAAAATAAACGGGGATTGGGCCAATCCCAACCCGTTTTGGGTCAAAATAAACGGGGATTGGGTGTTTTGGGTTTTGGGTGATCAATCCCGACCCGTTTTGGGTCAAATCCATTAGGATCGGGTCCGACCCGGGCGGGATGGGGTTAACCGTGCCCCAGGCAGGTCCGACCCGGGGGGGATGGGGTTAATCCCGGGATAGCTGGAACACAATGGAGGGGACAGGAAGGCCACCTCCGCCACCGCCACTCCCGGGCCATTCCCGGCCGGATGCGCCGCCGGAACCGCGGGGCTCGGGGGGACCGGGTCCGGTTCATGCCGGGGCAGTTTCGGGGGTCCCGGGGCAGTTTCGGGGGTCCCGGGGCAGTTTCGGGGGTCCCGGGGTCGCTCCCCGTCCCTCGCGGTGACCCCAAAGCGGACGCGAGCCGGCCGGTACCGGGGTGTCCCCGGGGGTCCCGGCAGAACCTGCGGTGTGGAACCACCGAGACCCCCCGGTACCGGTACCGGCACCGCCCGGGGACCCCCGGTACCGCGACTGGGGGGTCACCATCCCCCTCCGGTACCGGCACCAGGGACCCCCGGGAGCTGCACCGGGGGATCCCCCGCCCCAATCGCCACGTGCCCCTCGGTACCGGTACGGAACCCCCTCGGTACCGAGACCCGCTCTGCCCGAGCTCCCCGGGACCCCCCGGTACCTCCCCGGCCCTCCCCGCCGGTGCTCCCCCCGTTACCGAGCCCCACGTGTCCCACCGCGCGCACCGACCCTCCCCAGTTACCGACCCCTCCCCAATTCCCGGTTCCCATTCCGCACTCACCGAGCCCCCCCAGTTCCTCCCCCACCCCCTCCCCAATTCCGCACTCACCGAGCTCCCCCGGTCCCTGCGACCCCTCCCCAACTCCCGGTTCCCCCCGTCTCCACCACCGAGCCCCCCGGCTCTCGCCCCTCCCCAAATTCCCGGCTCCCGCACTCACCGAGCCCCACCAGAAGCAGGACCAGCAGCCCCCGCCCCTCTCCCCACCCCGGCCCCCGTTCCGCACTCACCGAACTGCTCCCGGTTCCCGCCCCCTCCCCGTTCCTGGTCCCCCCGGCTCTCGCCGCCCCCTCCCCACCCCGGCTCCCTCCCATTTCCCGGTTCCCCCGGCTCCCTCGCCCCCTCCCCAATTCCCGCTCCCCCCGCACTCACCGAGCGCCCCCAGCAGCAGCAGCAGCACTCCTCGCAGCCCCCCCAGGCCCCTCCCGGCCCGCCGCTCCGCTCCCGCCATGGCGCCACCGCCCCGCGCCAGGTGCGCCCCGCCCCGCCCCGCCCCGCCCCGCCCCGCCCCGCCCCGCCAGGCCACGCCCACCCGCAGGCCACGCCCCCTCCCGCCAGGTGCCGACAGGCCACGCCCCCTCCGCGCTACTATTGGCTGGAGTTCATGTCGGTTCAAGGGCAAAGCGCTGATTGGTCGGAGCGGTCCCGCCCCGCGCGCTGATTGGCTGAGGGGACAGGTGTGGGGAGGGCGGGGCGCGGCAGCCAATGGGAGAGCGAGCCGCAACTTCTGGCCAATGGGAGGGCTCGGGGGGCGGGGCCTGGATGTTGCTATGGTGACCGGGCGGACTCGGCCAGCAGGGGGCGCTGAGGGGCAGCGGAGGGCGAGCGGTTCGGACCAGTTCGGACCAGTTCGGACCAGTTCGGACCAGTTCGGACCAGTTCGGACCAGTGACCGGTAGTGACCCTCCCAGTGACCCCCAAGGACCCCAGTGACCACCAGTGACCTCCAGGGACCACCAGTGACTTCCCCAGTACAAACCAGTGACCCCCAGTGACCTCCTCAGTGCCTGCCCAGAGCTCCCAGTTCAGACCAGTGACCATCAGTGACCCTCCCAGTGACCCCCAGTGACCATTAGTGACCCCCAGTGACCTCCCCAGTACAAACCAGTAGCCCCCAGTGACCTCCAGCGACCACCAGTGACCGTTAGTGACACCCCTGTGACCTCCAGTAACCTCCCCAGTACAAACCAGTGACCCCCAGTGACCACAGTGACCCCTCCAGTGACCACCAGTGACCTCCCCAGTGCCTGCCCAGAGCTCCCAGTTCAGACCAGTGACCATCAGTGACCCTCCCAGTGACCCCCAGTGACCATCAGTGACCATCAGTGACCCCCAGTGACCTCCCCAGTACAAACCAGTGACCACGAGTGACCACAGTGACCTCCCCAGTGCCTGCCCAGCACTCCCAGTTCAGACCAGTGACCCCCAGTGACCCTCGGTGACCTCCAGTGACTTCCCCAGTTCAGACCAGTCACCTCCAGTGATCCCCAGTGACCATCAGTGACCTCCCCAGTACAAACCAGTGACCCTCAGTGACCACCAGTTCGGACCAGTGACCTCCAGTGACTACCAGTGAAATCCCCAGTATAAACCAGTGACCCCCAGTGACCACAGTGACCTCACCAGTGACCTCCAGTGACCATTAGTGACCTCCCCAGTGCAAACCAGTGACCACCAGTGACCCCCAGTGACCACCAGTGAAATCCCCAGTATAAACCAGTGACCCCCAGTGACCTCTCCAGTGACCTCCAGTGACCTCCAGTGATGTCACCAGTACAAACCAGTGACCCCCAGTGACCTCCAGTGACCATTAGTGACCTCCCCAGTGCAAACCACCGACCACCAGTGACCTCCAGTGACCATCAGTGACCCTCAGTGACCTCCAGTGACTTCCCCAGTTCAGACCAGTTACCACCAGTGGCCCCCAGTGACCATCAGTGACCTCCCAATGACCCCCAGTGACCATCAGTGACCACCAGTAACCTCCCCAGTATAAACCAGTGACCTCCCCAGGGCTCCCAGTTCAGACCAGTGACCCCCAGTGACCCCAATAACCTCCCCAGTACAAACCAGTTCCCCCCACTGACTCCCCAGTTCACACCAGGAATCTGTTTGGGGTCCCTGGGAGCAATCAGAGCACTTTTGGGGTCCCTGGGGGGGATTTGGGAGAATTTTGGGGGAATTTCTGGGGGAATTCCAGGCGGTTTTGGGGTTCTGGGGTTGTCAGGAATTTTTTCGGGCATCCCTCGGCAAATCCAGGGGGATTTTGGGATCCTCTGGGGGAATTCCTGGAAGGTTTGGGTTTCCAGAGCAGATCAGAAATTTTTTAGGAATATTTTAAGAATTTTTTAGGAATAATTTAAGAATAATTTAGAGATTTTTTTTAGGAGTAGTTTAGGATGTTTTTAGGATTTTTTAGGAATATTTTAGGAATTCTTTAGGAATATTTCAGGATTTTTTTAGGAATTCTTTAGGAACTTTTTAGGAATATTTTAGGATGTTTTTAGGATTTTTTAATGAATATTTTAGGAAATTTTTAGGAATATTTTAGCAATATTTCAAGAATTTTTTAGGAACAACTTAAGAATAATTTATGAATTTTTAAGGAATATTTCAGGAATTCCTTACGAATTTTTTAGGATGTTTTTAGGAATTTTTTAGGAATATTTTAGGATGTTTTTAGAAAATGTTTAGGAATATTACAGGAATTCTTTTGGATTTTTTAAGGAATATTTAAGGAATTCTTTAGGAATTTTTTAGGAATATTTCAGGAATTCTTTTGGATTTTTTTAAGAATAATTTGGAGATTTTTTTTTAGGAGTATTTTAGGATGTTTTTAGGATTTTTTAGGAATATTTTAGGAATTCTTTAGGAATTTATTAGGAAATTTTTAGAAATTTTTAAAGAATTTTTAACGAATATTTTAGGAAATGTTTAGGAATATTTTAGGAATTTTTCAGGAATTATTTAGGAATTTTTTAGGAATTTTGGGATCCTTTGGAGGAAATTCCTGGAAGTTTTGGGTTTCCAGATGGGGAATCAGGAATATTTTAGGAATATTTTAAGAAGTTTTTAGGAATAATTTAGGAATAATTTAGAGATTTTTTTAGGAATATTTTAGGAATTCTTTAGGAATTTTTTATGAAATGTCTAGGAAATCTTTAGGAATTTTTTAGGAATATTTTAGGAATATTTTAGAAATTTTTAAAGAATTTTTTAGGAATATTTTAGAATTTTTTAGGAATATTTTAGAATTTTTTTAGGAATTTTTAGGAATATTTTAGAAAATTTTTAGGAATATTTTAGCAATATTTCAAGAATTTTTTAGGAACAACTTAAGAATAATTTATGAATTTTTAAGGAATATTTCAGGAATTCCTTACGAATTTTTTAGGATGTTTTTAGGAATTTTTTAGGAATATTTTAGGATGTTTTTAGAAAATGTTTAGGAATATTACAGGAATTCTTTTGGATTTTTTAAGGAATATTTAAGGAATTCTTTAGGAATATTTTAGGAACATTTTAGGATGTTTTTAAGATTTTTTTAGGAATATTTTAGGAATATTTCAGGAATTTTTTAGGAATTCTTTAGGAATATTTCAGGAATATTTTAGGAAATTTTTAGGAATATTTCAGGAATATTTCAGGAACTTTTTAGGAACTTTTTAGGAATATTTCAGGAATTCTTTAGGAATTTCAAGTCCCTGGGATTTCCCCCACCCAGCGGGAAGAACCTGCAGGACCTGGAAAAAAAAAAACAAATCCCTATTTTTATTTATTTTTTCCGCTTTTGGTTGGTTTTTTTTTTTGTCGTTTTGGTTTTTTTTTTTTCTTTTTTGTCCTTTTTTTTTTGTCATTTTTTTCTCTCTGTGGCTTTTTTTGGTTTTTTTTTTTTTTTTTTTGCAATTCCGAAGAGTTTTAAAAAAAAAAAAAAAAAATCAAAAACCCCCCGGGAGGGGAGAGGGAGGGGAAAACCCCAAATCCCGTTTTTTGGGAGAGGTTTGGATCCCAAATTTTTGGGGATTTCCCAAATTTTGGGGTGGGGGAGGGGAGGGGGTGGCGCCCCCCCCGGGCCGAGAGCGTGGGGGTGAATTTGGGGTGAATTTGGGGTGAATTTGGGGGTTTTGGGGTGACGTTTGAGGGATTTTTGGGGTTTTGGGGTGGGGGAGGGGTCTGGAGCCCCCGAGACCGCGGGGTGGGGAGGGGCACAAACCGAGCTGGGGGAGGTAGGGTGGAGGGTCCTGGGGGGATTTTGGGGAGGATTTTGGGGTTTCTGGAGGTGGATTTTGGGGAGGATTTGGGGGGTTTGGGGGGATTTTGGGGGGTTTGGGGTGGCCCGGGGGGTTGGGGTGTGCAGGGGGGTTTTGGGGTGGGTTTTGGGGTCCCAGGGGGGGTTTTGGGGTGGGTTTTGGGGTCCCGGGGGGGTCAGTGGGTGTCGTTCTTGATGACGATCTCCAGGCCGTGCTGGCGCAGCTGAGCTCGCAGCAGCAGGTTCTTGTTCTTCAGCTCCTCCACCTGGTTTTGGGGGAATTTGGGGGTTTTTGGGGGGTCAGGGGTGTTCTGAACCCCAAAATATCATCCAGGACCCCAAAATATCCCCCAGTGCCCTCCCAGTACAGCCCAGTACAGCCCAATAACCCCAATTCTTCTTCAGCTCCTCCTCCTAATTTGGGGGAATTTGGGGGTTTTTGGGGACGTCAGGAGCATCCTGAACCCCAAAATTATCATCCCTGAACCCCAAAAATATCATCCCTGAACCCCAAAATATCCCCCAGTGCCCTCCCAGTACAACCCAGTGCCCCCAGTACAGCCCAATAACCCCAAGGGTTCTTCAGCTCCTCCACCTGGTTTGGGGGGAATTTGGGGGTTTTTGGGAGGTCAGGAGTGTCCTGAACCCCAAGAGATCATCCCCAAACCCCAAAAATATCATCCCTGAACCCCAAAATATCCCCCAGTTCCTCCCAGTACAATACAGTGCTCCCAGTAACCCCCAGTGCTCCCCAGGGCTCTTCAGCTCCTCGACCTAATTTGGGGTAATTTGGGGACGTCAGGAGCATCCTGAACCCCAAAATATCATCCCTGAACCCCAAAAATATCATCCCTGAACCCCAAAATATCCCCCAGTGCCCTCCCAGTACAGCCCAGTACAGCCCAAAAACCCCAATTGTTCTTCAGCTCCTCCACCTAATTTGGGGTAATTTGGGGGTTTTTGGGGGGTCAGGAGTGTCCTGAACCCCAAAATATCCCCCAGAACCCCAAAATATCCCCCAGTCCCTCCCAGTCTCTCCCAATCCCCTCCCAGTCTATCCCAGTCCCCCCAGTTCCCACCTGCTGCCTCAGCACCTTGTTGTCCATCTGCAGCTGCTCCCAGTCCATCCCAGTTCCTCCCAGTCCAATCCCATCAATCCCATCCCAATCCATCCCAGTCCATCCCAATCCCCTCCCAGTCCCCCCAGTCTGACCTGCTGCCGCAGCACCTCATTGTCCATCTGCAGCTGATCCCAATCCCATCCCAGTCCATCCCAATCCCATCCCAATCCATCCCAATCCCATCCCAATCCATCCCAATCCCATCCCAATCCCATCCCAGTCTATCCCAATCCATCCCAGTGTCCATCCCAGTCCATCCCAGTCCCCCCAGTTCCCCACCTGCTGCTGCAGCACCTTGTCATCCATCTGCAGCTGGTCCATATCCCATCCCAGTCCCATCCCAGTCCATCCCAGTGTCCATCCCAGTCTATACCAATCCCCTCCCAGTCTATCCCAGTCTCTCCCAATCCCATCCCAGTCCATCCCAGTCCATCCCAGTCCCTCCCAGTGCTCCCAGTCTGACCTGCTGCTGCAGCACCTCACTGTCCATCTGCAGCTGGTCCCAATCTCATCCCAGTCCATCCCAGCCCCATCAATCCCATCCCAATCCCATCCCAGTTCATCCCAGTGTCCATCCCAGTCCCTCCCAGTCCATCCCAGTTTCCCACCTGCTGCCGCAGCACCTCGTTGTCCATCTGCAGCTGGTCCCAGTCCATCCCAGTCCCCTCCCAGTTCCTCCCAGTCCATCCCAATCCCTCTCAATCCCATCCTAGTGCCCCCAATCCCATCCCAGTCTATCCCAGTTCATCCCAGTCCCCCCAGTCTGACCTGCTGCCGCAGCACCTCATTGTCCATCCGCAGCTGGTCCATATCTCATCCCAGTCCATCCCAGTCCATCCCAGTGTCCCTCCCAGTCTGTCCCAGTCCCCCCAGTTCCCCACCTGCTGCCGCAGCACCTTGTCATCCATCTGCAGCTGGTCCATATCCCATCCCAATCCCATCCCAGTCCATCCCAATCCCATCCTAGTGCCCCCAGTCCCATCCCAGTCCATCCCAGTGTCCATCCCAGTCTATACCAATCCCCTCCCAGTCTATCCCAGTCTCTCCCAATCCCATCCCAGTCCCTCCCAGTCTATCCCAGTGCCCCTCCCAGTCACTCCCAGTGCACCCAGTCTGACCTGCTGCCGCAGCACCTCGTTGTCCATCTGCAGCTGGTCCATATCCCATCCCAGTCCCTCCCAGTCTCTCCCAATCCCATCCCAGTCCATCCCAGCCCATCCCAATCCATCCCAGTACCCCCAATCCCATCCCAGTCCCTCCCAGTCCCTCCCAGTTGCCCACCTGCTGCCGCAGCACCTCGTTGTCCATCTGCAGCTGGTCCAAGCCCTGCAGCTCCTCGGAGAGCCGCAGGTTGCTCTGCCGCAGCTCCTGGATGTAATCGCACGCCTTGGACAGGATGCCGCCCTTGCTCTGCGAGTCCAATCACGGGTCACCCCAAATCCCAAAACCACCAAACCCAAAATCCCAAACCGACCCCAAACCTCAAATCAACCCCAAATCCCGCAACAACCCCAACACAACCCCAAAATCCCAAACCAACCCTGAATCCCAAACAACTCCGAATCCCAAAATCAACACCAAATCCCCAAATCCCAAAACAACCAAAACCAACCCCAAAACAACCCCAAAACAACCCCAAATCCTAAACAACCCCAAAACAACCCCAAATCCCAAACAGCCCCAAATCCCAAAATCCCACAACGACCCCAAAACAACCCCAAATCCCACAACAACCCCAAATCAACCCCAAATCCCACAACAACCCCCAAATCCCAAAATCCCAAACCGACCCCAAAACAACCCCAAATCCCACAACCCCGAATCCCAAAACAGCCCTGAATCCCAAACAACCCCAAATCCCAAAATCCCAAATCCCCTAATCCCAAAATCTCCAAATCCCAAAACAACCCCAAATCCCAAAACAATGCCAAATCCCCCAAACAACCCCAAATCCTAAAATAACCTCGAATCCCCAAATCCCGAAACAACCCCAAATTCCACACCAGCCCCAAATCCCCAAATCCCAAACCAGCCCCAAAATCCCCAAACAGCCCCAAAACCCCCAAACAACCCCAAATCCCAAACCAGCCCCAAAATCCCAAAACAACCCCAAAACAGCCCCAAATCCCCAAAATCCCAAAACAACCCCGAATCCCAAAATCCCAAAACAGTCCCCAAATCCCTAAACAATCCCAAATCCCCAAAATCCCAAACCAACCCCAAAATCCCAAACCAACCCCAAATCCCCAAAATCCCAAAACAACCCCAAAATCCCAAAACAACCCCAAATCCCAAACCAATCCCAGAATCCCAAAACAACCCCAAATCCCCCAAAATCCCAAAACAACCCCAAATCCCAAACCAATCCCAGAATCCCAAAACAACCCCAAATCCCAAACCAACCCCAAATCCCAAACCAATCCCAAAATCCCAAAACAACCCCAAATCCCCCAAAATCCCAAAACAACCCCAAATCCCAAACCAATCCCAAAATCCCAAAACCCCAAATCCCAAACCAACCCCAAATCCCACAGAACCCCGAATCCCCAGACCTGTCCGGATTTGGTGTTCTCCATGGAGCAGTCGGGGATGATCTTGGAGAGCTGAACGATCCAGTTGTTGATCTTGTCCCGGCGGCGGCGCTCCACTGGGAATGAACGGGATCCAGTGGGAACGGGAATGGGGGAATGGGAATGGGAACGGGAATCCAGTGGGGATGGGAACGGGAATCCAGTGGGAACGGGAATGGGGGAATGGGAATGGGAACAGGGAATGGGGGAATGGGAACGGGAATTCCAGTGGGGATGGGAATGGGAATGGGAACGGGAATGGGAATGGGAACTAGAATGGGAATGGGAACGGGAATGGGAACGGGAATGGGGAAATGGGGGAATGGGAAATGGGGGAATGGGAACGGGAATGGGAACGGGAATGGGAATTCCAGTGGGAATGGGAATGGGAATGGGAATTCCAGTGGGAATGGGAATTCCAGTGGGAATGGGGAAATGGGAATGGGGAATTCAGTGGGAATGGGAATGGGAATGGGGGAATGGGAATTCCAGTGGGAATGGGAACGGGAATGGGAACGGGAATTCAGTGGGAATGGGGGAATGGGAACGGGAATGGGAAATGGGGGAATGGGAACGGGAATGGGAACGGGAATGGGAAATGGGGGAATGGGAATGGCAATGCCGTGGGAATGGGGGAACGGGAATTCCAGTGGGAATGGGGGAACGGGAATGGGAATGCCATGGGAATGGGAATGGGAATTCCAGTGGAAACAGGAATGGGAATGGGAACGGGAATGGGAACGGGAATTCTCCATGGCAATGGCGAAATGGGAACAGGAATTCCAGTGGCAATGGGGAAATGGGAATGGGGAAATGGGAATTCTCCATGGGAATGGGGGAATGGGAACAGGAATTCAGGGGGAATGGGGCAATGGGAATGGGGAAATGGAAATGGGAATTCCCCATGGGAATGGGGGAACGGGAATGGGGAATTCCCAGTGGGAATGGGGGAACAGGAATGGGAATTGGGTTTGGGTGGGGTGGTGGGTTTGGGTGGGGGGGGTGGGTTGTGGGTGGGGGTGGGTTCCAGGTAGAAATGGGGAAACAGGAATGGGAATTCAGTGCGAATGGGGAAATGGGAACGGGAATTCCCCAAGGGAATGGGGAAATGGGAACGGGAATTCCCCAAGGGAATGGGGAAATGGGAACGGGAATTCCCCAAGGGAATGGGGAAATGGGAACGGGAATTCCCCAAGGGAATGAGGAAATGGAAAGGGGAATTCAGTGGGAATGGGGAAAACGGGAAGGGGAATTCCCAGTGGGAATGGGGAAATGGGAATCCCCGTGGGAATGGGGAAATAGGTACGGGGATTCCAGCGGGAATGAGGGAAATGGGAATTCCCAGTGGGAACGGGGGAATGAGGATTCATGGTGGGAATGGGGAAACACGAACAGGAACTGGGAACAGGAACTCCCGGTGGGAATGGGGGAAAACAGGGGGAAGAGATGTGAAAAGGGGGAGAAGCGGGGAAAGGGATCCTCAGGAAGTGGGGTGATCCCTTGGGAATTGGGGTGATCCCTTGGGAATTGGGGTGACCCTCAGCAATTGGGGTGACCCCCAGGATCAGGATGACCCCCTGGAATCAGGGACTCCCTCGGGATCGGGGTGACCCCTCAGAAGCTGGGGGGAAACCCTAGGATTAGGATGATCCCTTGGGAATTGGGGTGACTCCCGGGATCAGGATGAGCCCCTGGAATTGGGGAACCCCTTGGGATCGGGGGAATCCCGGGAATTGGGGTGAGCCCTGGGGACTGGGGTGACCCCAGCAATTGGGATGACCCCCTGGAACCGGGGACTCCCTCGGGATCGGGATAATCCCCCGGGAAAAGGGATAACCCCTGGGATTTGGGACAATCCCCCAGGAACTGGGGTGACCCCACGGGATGGGGATGACCCCTGAAATTTGGGATAACCCCTTGGGATTTGGGGTGACCCCAGGAATTCGGGACAACCCCGGTACCTTCGTTGTGCTGTGCTCGGCGCTTCTCGTCCCGCGTGGCTCGGGGAGCCTCCGACTTCCTGCGGGGACAGGTGTGGGCACAGGTGAGAGTGGGTGTGGCACAGGTGTGATTTGGCATGCCTAGGTGTGTTTGGGTGTGTCTCAGGTGTGTTTGGGTGTGTCTCAGGTGTGTTTGGGTGTGTCTCAGGTGTGTACAGGTGTATTTGGGTGTGGCCCAGGGGTGCCCAGGTTGTGTCTGGATGTGGTCCAAGTGTGCCCAGGGCTGTCCCAGCTGTGCCCAGGTGTGTTTGGGGGTGTCCCAGGTGTGACCCAGATGTATCCCAGCTCTGTCCCAGCTGTGTCCAGGTGTGTTTAGGGTGTCCCAGGTGTGTTTGGGTGTGTCTCAGGTGGGACCCAGGTGTATCCCAGGTGGGTTTGGGTCTCTCCAGGTGTGACTTGGTGTGTCCCAGGTGTGCCCAGGTGTGATTTGGTGTAGCCTAGGTGTATTTGGGTGTGCCCGGGTGTGCCCAGGTGTGCCCCAGGTATGTTTGGGTGTGTCCAGATGTTTCTGGGTGTGTCCCAGTGCGCCCAGCTGTATTCCAGGTATGTCCAGGTGTGTCCTACATGTGTTCCAGGTGTGTCCTGGGTGTGCCCAGGTGTGCCCCAGGTGTGATTTGGTGTGACCTGGGTGTATCCCAGCTGTATCCAGGTGCCCCCAGGTATCCCCAGGTGTATCCCAGGTGTCCCCAGGTGTATCCCAGGTTGTATCCCAGGTGTCCCCAGGTGTTCCAGGTGTATCCTAGGTGTGCCCAGGTGCTCCCAGGTATCCCTAGATATATCCCACGTGTCCCCAGGTGTATCCCAGGTGTCCCCAGGTGTATCCCAGGTATGCTCAGGTGTATCCCAGGTGTCCCCAGGTGTATCCCAGGTGTCTCCAGGTGTCCCCAGGTGTGCCCAGGTGTGTCCCAGGTGTCCCCAGGTACTCACGGTGAGTAGGGGTGAGCGCGGGGGGCGATGGAGCGCTGAGCTCCCCCCGGCAGCACCTCCTGCGGTGACATCATCACAAAAAACTGCCCTGCAGCCAAACCGCACAGGTGAGACCCCAATGGGACAGGTGAGACCCAAATCCCACAGGTGAGACCCCAATGGGACAGGTGAGACCCAAATCCACAGGTGAGACCCAAATCGCACAGGTGAGACCCCAAATCCACAGGTGAGATCCCAATGGGACAGGTGAGATCCAAATCCCACAGGTGAGACCCAAACCAGAACAGGTGTGATCTCAAACCCATCCAGGTGACCCCAAACCAGGACAGGTGACCTCAAACTCATCCAAGTGACCCCAAACCCCATCCAGGTGACTCCTAAAGCAATCCAGGTGACCCCAAACCAGGACCGGTGACTCCTAAACCAATCCAGGTGACCCCAAACCCATCCAGGTGATCCCAAACCGGGACAAGTGACCTCAAACCCATCCAGGTGACCCCAAACCCTGTCTAGATGACCACAAACCCAATCCGGGTGACACCAAACCTCATCCAGGTGACTCCTAAACCAGCCCAGGTGACCCCAAACTGGCACAGGTGACTTCAAACCCATCCAGGTGACCCCAAACCAACCCAGGTGACCCCAAACTGGGCCAGGTGGCCCCGCCCCTCACCTGTGGGCGTGGGCTGGCCCAGCAGCGCCTCGGAGCTCTGCGTGGTCACCACGGCGGTGGCGCTGGCGCCATCGGCCACACCTGCCGCTGGGAAGTAGGTGTAGTGCGCCTCGCTGGGCGTGGCCTCGGCGTCCACCTGCTCCTCGCTCGTGAACGCGCCCTGGATCACCGCCTGTGCAGGTGAGAGATGGGACAGGTGAGGGACAGGTGAGGGACAGGTGAGGGACAGGTGAGGGACAGGTGAGATGGGACAGGTGAGGGGCTGGGTGCCACCTCCGTGTCCACCTGCTCCTCGCTTGTGAATGCACCCTGGATCACTGCCTGGACAGGTGAGAGGGGACAGGTGAGACAGGTGAGACAGGTGAGAGGGAACAGGTAACAGACAGGTGAGATGGGGACAGGTGAGAGACAGGAACAGGTGAGGGGCTGGGCGTGGCCTCTGCGTCCACCTGGTCCTCACTCATGAATGCGCCCTGGATCACCGCCTGGACAGGTGAGACAGGTGAGGGACAGGTGAGATGGGACAGGTGAGATGGGGACAGGTAAGGGACAGGGACAGGTGAGGGGCTGGGCGTGGCCTCGGCATCCACCTGCTCCTCGCTTGTGAATGGGCTCTGGATCACCGCCTGTGCAGGTGAGGGACAGGTGAGACAGGTGAGGAACAGGTGAGAGGGGACAGGTAAAGGACAGGTGAGATGGGGACAGGTGAGAGGGGACAGGTGAGACAGGTGAGGCACAGGTGAGATGAGGACAGACCCCACAGTGCACCTCGGTCATCACCTGCACTGGGGGGGCACAGGTGAGGGACAAGGGGACAGGTGACATAGATGAGGCACAGGTGAGACAACTGAGCCACAGTAACACAGGTGACAGGTCAGGAGAGGCCCAGGTGAGCCCTAGGGGCACAGGTGAGGGTCAAGGGCACAGGAGACACAGGTGAGCCTCAGGGACACAGGTGAGGGACAGGTGACACAGGTGAGATGGGGACAGCCACACCCCACAGTGAACCTGGGGCACAGGTGGGATGGTGGCACGGTGGGGCGTGGCAGGGGTGTGGCCCTGCAGCACACCTGGGGCACAGCCTGGGTGGGGCATAGGTGACACAGGTGAGGCCCAGGGGGTGGCAATGGGGTGTGGCAGTGGGTGTGGCCTTGTGACACACCTGTGTCACGGACTGGGCGGGGCACAGGTGACACAGGTGGGATGGGGACAGAGGGTGTAGAGGGTGTGGCAGTGGGTGTGGCAGGTGACACACACGTGACACACAGGTAGCACACAGGTGGCACACAGGTGAGGCCCAGCTGACACACAGGTAGCACACAGGTGAGGCACAGGTGACACACAGGTGAGGCACAGGTGACACATAGGTAACACACAGGTGACACACAGGTGACACACAGGTGAGGCCCAGCTGACACACAGGTAACACACAGGTAACACACAGGTGAGGCACAGGTGACACACAGGTGGCACACAGGTGGCGCCCAGGTGACAGACAGGTGACACATAGGTAACACACACGTGACACACAGGTGAGGCACAGTGACACCCAGGTGACACCCAGGTAGCACACAGGTGACACAGGTGGCACACAGGTGACACACAGGTAACACACAGGTAACACACAGGTGACACACAGGTGACACAGGTGGCGCCCAGGTGACTCACCTGTGTCATGGACTGGGTGGCCGGGTAGCCGCTGATGGCGCTGGTGCCCTCGGTCTGCGCGTCCAGCTGTCCGTCAGCCACCTGGATCACCCGGTACATCACCTGGGGACAGGTGAGACACTCAGGTGTGACACTCAGACAGGTGTGACACTCAGGTGTGACAAACCCCAAACCCCCCAGTGTCCCCTCATTGTCCCATCAGTGTCCCCTCAGTGTCCAGCTGCCTATCAGCCACCTGGATCACCCAGTACATCACCTGGGGATAGGTGAGACACTCAGACAGGTGTGACAGACCCCAAACCTCTCAGTGTCACCACCTGGATCACCTGGGGCATCACCTGGGACAGGTGAGACTCCCCCAAGCCACCCCAGTGTCCCCTCAAAGTCCCTTTGCTGTCCCCTCACTGCCCAGGTGTCACCGCTTGGACACTCCAGGTGTATCCAGGTGTGCCCAGGTGTATCCCAGGTGTATCCCAGGTGTATCCAGGTGTGCCCAGGTGTATCCCGGTATATCCAGGTGTATCCCAGGTGTATTCCAGGTGTATCCAGGTGTATCTCAGGTTTGCCCAGGTGTATCCCAGGTGTCCCCAGGTGTATCCAGGTATATCCAGGTGTATCCCAGGTTTGCCCAGGTGTCCCCAGATGTCCCCAGGTGCCCCCAGGTGTGTTACCTGTGTGCCGCCGCCCTCAGTCCTGAACACATACTTGACTCCGGGGTCGGGGAAGGTGGCAGCTGACTGGATGCTGGCGATGGCCACACTTGTGGGGTCCTCACCTGTGGCCACCGAGCCTGGGGGGACAGGGACACCCGGAGTGGGGAGGGGACAGGGACACCCCGAATGGGGGGAGGACACATGGGACTGGGGGGGGGCAGGAAATTGGGGAGGAGTACCTGAAATTTGGGAGGGACACCCCAAATTGGGGAGGGGACATGGGACTGGGGGGAGGGGACAGGAAATTTGGGGAGGGGGACACCCCAGACTGGGGAGGGGAAGCCTGAAATTGGGGAGGGAGTGCCCAAAATTGGGGAGGGGTGCCCAAAATGAGGGGGGACTCAGGAAATTGGGAAGAGACTCCCCAAACTGGGGAGTGGGACAGGAAATTGGGGAGGAGTACCTGAAATTTGGGAGAGAGACACCCCAAATTGGGGAGGGGGACAGGAAACTGGGGAGGGGTGCCCAAAATTGGGGAGGAGAGCATCGAAAATGGGGGCAAAACCCCCAAAATGGGGAGGGGGGAATGGGCAGGGGAGAAACGGCCTCTGCTAATCCCCTAAACTCCCCCTGCAGCCCTATAACCCCTGAGCATCCCAATAATCCCCATAAATCCCCAAATCCCCCAGTATCACCCCATAGACCCCAAAAGCCCCATAATTCCCCCTCAAACCCCCCATGATTCCCCAAGATTTCCCTCAAAACCCCCATATAGACACCAGCTGGGAAAACTCATAATTCCCCCTCCCCTAAAACCTCAGGCTGGCTCTCCCTCTTAAAACCCCCATAAGACCTCATAATTCCCATAACTCCTTTCACAGACCCTCTTAAATCCCCGCAGCACCCCCAAAACACCCCATAAATCCCCTCAAACCCCCAATATTCTCCCATAAATCCCCCAAATCCCCCAATATCGCCCCATAAGTCCCCCAAATCCCCAATATTGCCCCATGCACCCCCATAATCCCCCCACAGACCCCAAAACGCCCCCAATTCCCCCCCACAGACCCCATAACCCCCGTAATCTCCCCAAAGACCCTCCTAATCCCCCAAAAATTCCCACAGACCCTCTTCAATCCCTCAAAGCCCCCCAAAACACCCCATAAATCCTCCAAAATCCCCCAATACTGCTCCGCTACAGCCCCCTATAACGCCTCACAGACCCCAATCCCCCATAACACCCCATAAATCCCACAAAACCCCTAATATCATCCCATACTCCCCCACAGACCCCCAAACCCCAAATCCCCCATAAATCCCACATAAAACCCCAATATCGTCCCATACACCCCCATAATTCCCCCAGACCCTGAAAAACCTCCGTAAACCCCAGAAACCTCCCCAAACCCCAATATCGCCCCCATAAACCCCCCCACAGACCCCCAAAACCCCTCTTATCCCCCCATAAATCCCACAAACCCCCCAATATGACCCCATAAACCCCCACAGACCCCAAAAATCCCCCAAATCCCCACTCCGGGGGTCTCCCCTCACCTTCCTGGATCTGCACCGTCCCCTCCTCCGTCTCGGCTGCTTTCTGCTGCCTGGGGATCCCAAAACGATCCCAAATGAGGGGAGAAATCCCAAAATGATCCCAAAATGAGGGGGAGATCCCAAATTGAGGGGATCCCAAAATGATGGGGAATCCCAAAATGAGGGGAGAAATCCCAAAATGAGGGGAGAAATCCCAAAATGAGGGGAGAAATCCCAAAATGAGGGGGAATCCCAAAATAAGGGGGGATCCCACAGTCAGGGGGAGTCCCCGAGTCCCCCAAATCCCAAATCTGGGACCCCTAAATCACCCACCTCTGTTCCCCCCCACTCTGGGGCAGTTTTGGGATCCCAGAGTGGGATCTGGGGGTCCCTGTGCTGATTTGAGGGGGGGCTTGGGGTGGTTTTGGGGGTCCTGGGGTGGTTTTGGGGGTTGTGGGGCAGATTTTGGGGGTCTCAGGTCAGATTTGGGGGGTCCCAGATCATATATGAGTGTCTCAGGGTGGTTCTGGGGGGACTTGAGTCAGATTTGGGGGTTCCAGCTCAGTACTGGGAATTGTGGGGTCAGTTTTGGGGTCCCAGGTCAGTTTTATGGTCAGTTTTGGGGTCCCAGGTCAGTTTTATGGTCAGTTTTGGAGTCCCAGGTCAGTTTGGGGTCAGCTTTGGGGTCAGTTTGGGGTCCCAGGTCAGGTTTGCAGTCAGCTTTGGGGTCAGGTTTTGGGTCAGTTTGGGGTCCCGGGTCAGTTTGGGGTAAGTTTTGGGGTCAGTTTGAGGTCCTGGATCAGTTCTGGGGTCAGCTTTGGGGTCAGTTTGGGGTCCCAGGTCAGGTTTGCGGTCAGCTTTGGGGTCAGTTATGGGGTCAGTTTTTGGGGTCATTTTTGACCCCAGGTCATTTTTGGGGTCCCAGGTCAGTTTGGGGTCAGCTTTGGGGTCAGTTTTGGGGTCCCAGGTCAGTTTTAGGCTCAGTTTTGGGGTCCCCGGTCAGTTTGGGGTCAGTTTTGGGGTCCCCGGTCAGTTTGGGGTCAGTTTGGGGTCAGTTTTGGGGTCTCACTCACCCCTTCATGGCTCGGCTCCCTCGGGCATCAGCGGGGCAGGAGAGGAGGAGCCTCGCGGCCTTCAGAGCCCTGCGGGGACAGCGGGGTCAGGGACATGGGGACAGCGGGGTCAGGGACATGGGGACAGTGGGGTCAGGGACATGGGGACAGCGGGGTCAGGGACATGGGGACAGTGGGGACAGCGGGGTTAGGGACATGGGGACAGTGGGGACAGGGACATGGGGACAGCAGGGTTAGGGACATGGGGACAGCAGGGTTAGGGACATGGGGACAGTGGGGACAGTGGGGTCAGGGACATGGGGACAGTGGGGACAGCAGGGTCGGGGACAGTGGGGACAGTGGGGACAGCAGGGTCAGGGACATGGGGACAGCAGGATATAGGGACACCTGGATAGCAGGACTCTGGGACACAGGGACAGTAGGGTCAGCAGGGTCAGTGGGGTCAGGGACATGGGGACAGCAGGACATAGGGACAAGGGGATACAGGAACACCCGAATAATGGGACACTGGGATAATGGGACACGGGGACACAGGGACAGTAGGGTCAGCGGGGTCAGGGACAAGGGGATATAGGGACACCGGGATATAGGGACACTGGGATATAGGGACACAGGGACACAAGGACCTAGGGACACCGGGATATGGGGACACAGGGACAGCAGGACAGCGGGATATAGGGACACACAGATAATGGGACACTGGGATAACGGGACACGGGGACACAGGGGCAGTGGGATATAGGGACAGCGGGACACGGGGACACAGGGACAGCAGGGTCAGGGACACAGGGACACTGGCATAACCGGACACCAGGATATGGGGACAAAGGGACAGCAGGGTCAGCGGGGTCAGGGACACCAGGATAACCAGACAACAGGATATGGGGACAAAGGGACAGTAGGGCCAGGGACAGCAGGACACAGGCACAGTGGGATACAGGGACACCGGGACACTGGGACACAGGGACATTGGGACACAAGAATACAGGGACACTGGGGAAAGGGACACCGGGACACCAGGATATAGGGACACAAGAGTACAGGGACATGGGGTCAGGGCCATCAGGACACCAGGATGCAGAGACATGAGGATATAGGGACACCAGGATATAGGGACACCAGGATACAGTGACACCAGGATATAGGGACACTGGGGTCAGGGACATCAACACACAGGGATACAGGGACACCAAGATATAGGGACACTGGCATTAGGGACAGTGGGACACCAGGATTTGGGGGCACAGGGGTCAGGGACACAGGGAGAGAGGGACAGTGGAACACCAGGACAATGGGATACAGGGACATGGGAAAATATGGACACCAGGGTCAGGGACATCAGGTAATAGGGACACAGGAACATCACGGTAACAAGGACATCACGGTGACGGGGTACAGGGACATCAGGATATAGGGACACAAGGATACAGGGACACTGGGGTCAGGGCCATCAGGACACTGGGGTCAGGGCCATCAGGATATAGGGACTCAGGGATTAGGGACATTGGAACACCAGGATAACAAGATACAGCAACACAGGAAAATAGGGACAGAGGGATGCAGGGACATGGGGTCAGGACATCAGCACACAGGGACACAGGGACACCAGGATATAGGGACACAGGGATATAGGGACGCAGGGATACAGGAACACCAGGATATATGGATACAGGGACACCGGGGTCAGGGACATCAAGATATAGGGACACAAGGACACAGGGACATGAGGTCAGGGACATCAAGATATAGGGACACAAGGACACAGGGACATCAGGACACAGGGATACAGGGACACCAGGATATAGGGACACAGGCATTAGGGACACTGGGACACCAGAACATAGGGGCACAGGGGTCAGGGACACAGGGATATAGGGACACCAGGATAATGGGATACAGGGACACAGGAATATAGGGACACCGGGGTCAGGGACATCAACACACAGGGACATCAGGATATAGGGACACAAGAATACAGGGACATCGGGGTCAGGGCCATCAGGTAATAGGAACACAGGAACACCACGGTAACAAGGACATCACGGTGACAGGGGTACAGGGACACTGGGGTCAGGGACGCCGGGGTCGGGGACATCAACACACAGGGACACAGGGACATCAAGATATAGGGACACAAGGATACAGGGACAGTGGGGTCAGGGCCATCAGGACACTGGGATGCAGAGACACCAGGATATAGGGACACCGGGATTAGGGACACCAGGATATAGGGACACAGGGATTAGGGACACTGGAACACCAGGATAATGGGATACAGCACCACAGGAATATAGGGTCAGAGGGACACAGGGATGTGGGGTCAGGGACATCAGCACACAGGGATACAGGGACACAGGAATACAGGGACACTGGGATATAGGGACACTGGCATATAGGGACACTGGGATATAGGGACACCAGGGTCAGGGACATCAGGATATAGGGACACCAGGATATAGGGACACCAGGATATAGGGACACCAGGGTAAGAGGATACAGCGACACTGGGGTCAGGGACATCAGGACATAGGGACACCAGGATACAGGAACATGAGGTCAGGGACATCAGGACATAGGGGTACGAGGATACCAGAATATAGGGACATGGGGATTCAGGGACACAGAGACACTGGGACACCAGAATAATGGGATACAGGGATGCAGGAATATAGGGACACCGGGGTCAGGGACATCGGGACACTGGGATATAGGGACACAGGGATATAGGGACACTAAGGTCAGGGACACCGGGACAATGGGACACCTAGAGAGATACAGGGATATAGGAACACCAGGATAAAGGGACACAGGAACTCTGGGATACAGGGACACCGGGGTCAGGGACATCGGGACACTGGGATACAGGGACACCAGGATATAGGGACACCGGGATATAGGGACATCAGGACACAGGAACTCTGGGATACAGGGACACCGGGGTCAGGGACATCGGGACACTGGGATATAGGGACACCAGGATAATGGGACACAGGAACACCGAGATACAGGGACACTGGGACACTGGGATATAGGGACACTGGGATATAGGGACATTGGGGTCAGGGACATCGGGACACTGGGATATAGGGACACCAGGATAATGGGACACAGGAATACAGGGATGGGGACAGGGGACAGGGATAGCAGGACACGGGGATGGGGACACAGGGGTGGGACAGGGACATGGAAACAGGGTCAGGATAGGGACAGCCATGGGGACAGGACAGGGACACAGGGATGGAGACAGGAGCATGGGGACAGGGATTTAGGGACAAGGACGGTCAGGGATGGGGACAGTGATATGGGGACACAGGGACAGGGACACAGTGGGTCAGGGATATGGGGACAGTGACGGGGACATGGAGGGGTCAGGGACAGAACAGAGACACGGGGATGGGGACAGAGGGACAGGGATGGGGACAGAGGGACAGGGACAGGGATCCAGGGCCATGGGGTCACAGCGGGTCAGGGACAGGAACAGGGACTGGGACATGGGGACAGGACAGGGACAGGACACCAGGATGGGACACGGGGATGGGACATTGGCCACTGTGACCAGCCACTGTCACCACCATGGGCCACCAGCCACCACAGTGCGACAGTGACAACTGTGACCAAACACCAGTGGCACACTGGTCACCACCATGGGACATTGGGGCCACCATGACCAGCCACCACAGGGGGACACCGGCCACCCCAGCAGGACATTGGCCACTGTGACCAGCCACTGGCCACTCCAACTGGACACCGGTCACCACCAAGGGACACCAGTGACCAGCCACTGCCACCATGTCCAGGTGTCCCACATGTCCCCCATCCCATGCCAGGTGACAACGTGTCCCCAGATCCACACAGTTTGTCCCCAAATCCACCCAATTTGTCCCCAAAATCCACCAGGTCCCACAGGGTGACACTTTGGGGTCTCCCCAGTGACCCTGGTGTGGCTGTAATCCCTCCCAGTGTCCCCACTGTCACCTGGACTGGGGACACCCCTGGGGTGGGGAGATGTCCCTTGTCACCTCCCAGGACTGGGGGGTTGGGGTGGCACCCTGGGGGTGACAGGGGTGGGGGGACATGGCAGAGGGGGTGACAGATGGGGGACATGAAGGCGGTGACAGTGACAAGGGGGACAGGAAGGGGGTGACAGTGACAGACCGGGGGACAGGAAGGGTGACAGGAAGGGGAGGTGACAACAAGGAAGGGACACGAAGGGGAGCGACATCGTGGGGGTGGAGCACTAAGGGGGGTACAGTGCCAGTCTGGGGAGGGGACAGGAGGGGGGTGACACAAAGAGGTGACAAGAAGGGGGGTGACAGTGACAGAGCGGGGTGAGAGAGCCGGGGGTGACACACGAAAGGGGACAAGGGGAGACAGAGCGGGCAGAGGACACTGAGGGGGTGACAAACTGGAGGGGGGGTGACAGCGCCAGAGCGGGGTGGAGGGACACGAGGGAGGCGACACAGGGGGGTGACAGAGCGGGGCGGGGCGGACACAGGGGGTGACAGCGACAGGCCGGTGGGGACACACCCGGGGCGGGGGGGGGGAGGTGACACCCGGTGACACCGGGGGGGTGACACAGCGGGGGAGGGAGGGAGGGAGGGACACGGCAGCGGTGACAAAGCGGGGGGGACGGCCCGGGCCGCGGGGGGGTGACACCGCCACACGCCGCGCTCGTTACCGGGGAGGGGAGGGGACAGCGCCGGGAGGGGACAGCGCCGGGAGGGGACAGCGCCGGGAGGGGACACCGCGCGGGGTGACAGCGACACCCGCCGCGCCTCACGGCGGTCACCCGCCCCCCCCCGCCCTCCCGCCCTCCCTGCCGCGGCCCGGCGCGCTCCCCGCTGCCCGCGGTGGCGGTGTCGCGCTGTCGCCTGTCCCCGCGCCCCCCGCGCTGTCCCCGGCCCGCCGCACCTCTCGGCCTCGGGCCCTGCGCGCCTTCGGCCCCTTGTCTCGCCATGGGCCCCGCACATGCGCACTGCCCCGCCGACACGCCATCTTGGCCGCGGGCGGAAGTTCCCCCCTCGCGCGGCCCGGCCCGGCTCCGCGCCGCCATCTTGGCTTTGGGCAGCGCTGCCCTCACGGCCGGCCGCCATCTTAGCGCGCGGCGCCATCTCACACGGCGAGGCGCGGGGCGCTCCCCCCTGCCGCCATCTTGGGTGAGGGCGCCGCCATGGCGGGGGCGGGCGGCGCTCGGTGCGCGGCGGGAAGGGGCCGTGAGGGCAGGCCGGTCCTGTCCCGGGGGTGAGGGATCCCCGCCAGGCCCGGCGGTCCCGGAGGGGCTCGGGGGATGCGTCCGGAGAGCTCGGTCTGCCCCCGCCGTGAGGCCGCTGCGGGCGCCGCCATGTTGGGGCAAAGATGGCGGCGGTGTAAACAAAGGCCTGGGCTTGTTGTGGGCCTGGGTGCCTTAGTGTCCCTTTAGTGTCCCTTTAGGGTCCCCTCAATGTTCCCTCAGTGTCCCTTTAGTGTCCCCTCAGTGTCCCCTCAATGTTCCCTCAGTGTCCCTTTAATGTCCCATCAGTGTCCCTTCAGTGTCCCTTTAGTGTCCCCTCAGTGTCCCTTTAATGTCCCATCAGTGTCCCTCAGCGTCCCCTCAGCATCCCCTCAGTGTCCCCTCAGTGTTCCTTTAGGGTCCCTTAGTGTCCCCTCTGTGTCCCTTTAGTGTCCCTTTAGTGTCTCCTCCGTGTCCTTTAGTGTCCCTGTAGTGTCCCCTCCATGTCTTTTCAGTGTCCCCCCACTGTCCCCTCAGTCTCCCATCAGTGTCCCCTCAATGTCCCATCAGTGTCCCTGCGTCTCTATCTTGGTCCCAATATCCCCATGTCCTCCTGCTGCCATGTCCCCCATGTCCAAATGTCCCTTTGTCCCTATTTCTCTGTGTCCAGACACACCAATGTCCCCATGATCCCCTGTCCCAATGTCCCCATGATCCCCTGTCCCAATGTCCCCATGATCCTCTGTCCCAATGTCCCCATGTCCCCATGCACCCTTATCCCAATGTCCCCATGCCTTCCTGTCCCTCAGTCTGTGTCCCCAGGTCCCAATGTCCCCATGTCCCCCATCCCCACATCCTCGTGTCCCCATGTCCCTTCCTGTCCCAATGTCCCCATTTCTCCCTGTCCCCATCTCCCCAATGTCCCCAATATCAGTGTTCCAATAGCTCAATGTCCCCATATCCCAATGTCCCCAAGTGCCACTTTCGCAATGTCCCCAATATCAGTGTTCCAGTATCCCAATGTCCCACTGTACCAATGTCCCCATGTCCCCAAGGTCCCCATTTCTTCATGTCCCCATATCCCAATGTCCCCAAGTGCCACTTTCCCAATGTCCTAATGTCCCCAATGTCCTTTATCCCCAATATCCCCAATGTCCCCAATGCTCCCAATGTCCCCAATGCTCCCAGTGTCCCCAAATTCCCCAGTGTCCCCAATATCCCCAATGTCCCCAAAGTCCCCAATGTCCCCAAATTCCCCAGTGTCCCCAATATCCCCAATGTCCCCAAAGTCCCCAATGTCCGCAAATTCCCCAATGCTCCCAGTGTCCCCAAATTCTCCAATGTCCCCAACATTGCCATTGTTGCTGTTTGATCTTTGTCACTTTCCAGCTCTGAGTGACATCTGGAGATGGAAAAATCCAAATTTCCCTCATTAAAGGTTAGTTGTTAATTGGGTATAAATTGTATTGCTGTATCCAAGTATCTTAAATAAGATTTATATTATTTATATGTAGATAAAACTATATATATTTATATATTTTATATATTTATATATTGTATATTTATATATTTATATTTATGTATTTATTATTTGTATTTTATATATATTTTACATTATATATTTTATATATTTATTATTTATATATTTGTATATTTGTATATTTGTATATTTACATATTTATATTTATATTTTTATTTATATTTGTATTTATACTTATGTTTATATTTATATTTATACTATATTTATATTTATATTTATATTTTATATTTTATTTAATTTTATTTTAATATATTTTATTTTAATTAATTTTATTTTAATTATATTTTATTTTATTTATATTTTATTTTAATTATTATATAAATAAACAATATTTTAATTAATATAAAAATAAATACTAATATTGTATATTTATGGGAGTTATATGTTGTATAACCATATGTATTTAATTATTATTTATATCTCTATTTATATGAAATGTAATTTAAATTTTTATTTATATATTATATAAATAAATAATAAATATTTTTATTCTATTATTTATATAAACAACAATAAAAATAAATCTTATTTATATGTATATCTATAACTATGTATTTACATTTTTATTTCTGTTATTGTACAATTTTATGAGTTATATTTTAAATAGTATATTTGCATGTAATCTGTACAAGTTATCAAGAATTTATCAATTAAAAATAGCAAAAAATTTGGGTCGTTTTGGGGCTGGATTTGGAGAAATAACTCCGAAATAAAAAGTGAAAATATTTTAAAACTATAGAATGTAAATAATACGTAAATAACATGTTTATATGGGAAACAAATTAAAAATAGAGTAAAATCAGTAATGCAAAAAAATGAATTGAATTGAAATGAAATAAAATTAAAATAAATTAAGTAAAATAAAGTAAAATGAGATGAAATAAAATGAAGTGAAATTAAGCAAAATGAAGCAAAATTAGATTAAGTGAAATAAAATAAATGAAACAAATTTTAAAATAAATTCAAAAATAAGAGAAAATAGAAGGAAATAAAATAAAGTAAGATGAAATTTAAAAAAATAAATTGAAATAAGACAAAATGAATTAAAATAAGACAAAATTAAAGAACACGAAATAAAAAAAAGTTAAAAATTG
>NW_028147636.1:67412-121052 GCF_008360975.1 Lichenostomus cassidix
GGAGGGGGCACTCAGAACTGGGGGGGACATGGGACTGGGGAGAGGGTGCTCAAAATTGGGGAGGGGACACACCCGAAACTGGGGAGAGGGACAGGAAATTGGGGAGGGGGACACGGGAAATTGGGTTGGGGGCACCCAAAATAGGCGAGGGGGAGCCTGAAATTGGGGAGGGGCACCCGAAATTGGGGAGGGGGACATGGGAAATTGGGGGGGGGGAGCCTCCCAGAATAGAGGTGAGACATGGGATTGGGGAGAAGGGAACCCCAAATTGGGGAGAGAGCACCCAAAATGGGGGGCGGGGAGGGGGCAGCAGAGCAGACCCCCCCAAAATCCCCCCACAGATCCCATAAAAACTGTCCCATAATCCCCCCCCAGAAACACCCCACAGACACCCCATAACCCCCCAGGGACCCCCATAACCCCCCAGGGACCCCATAATCCCCTGAGATCCCACAATCCCCCTCAACCCCATAATCCCCCGAAGACCCCACACAGCCAAAGACCCCCTTAAATCCCCCATAAATCCCCAAAACTCCCCAATATCGCCTATAGACCCCTCACAGACCCCAAAACTCCCCCCAACCTCCCCTACAGACCCATGTAACCCCCCAAATCTCCCCATAAATTCTCAAAACACCTATAAGCCACTTATAACTCCCCCAAAGACCCCAATCCACCCCATAATCCCCCATAAATCCCCCAAAATCCCCCAATATTGCCCCATATACCCCCTAAGCCCCCCATAAACCCCCAGAATTGACCTCATACACCCCCTTAAAGCCCCCCATAATTCCCAGCTCCCAAACCCCCCATAAATCCCCCAAACCCCATAATTCCCCCACAATTCCTCCATAAACCCCAAAAGCCCTCAATGTCACCCCATAACCCCCACAGACCCCAAACCCCACACAAATCCCCATAAACCCCCAAAACTCCCCATAATTCCCCCATAAACCCCAAATCTCCCCATAATTCCCCACAGACCCCAAAACCCCACAAATCCCCCATAAAGCCCCATAATTCCCCCCATAAACCCCAAAATGCCCCAATGTCACCACATAACCCTCCCCAGACCCCAAAAATCCTCCAAATCCCCCAAATCCCCACTCCGGGGGTCTCTCCTCACCTTCCTGGATCTGCACCGTCCCCTCCTCCGTCTCGGCTGCTTTCTGCTGCCTGGGGATCCCAAAATGATCCCAAATGAGGGGAAAAATCCCAAAATGATCCCAAAATGAGGGGAAAAATCCCAAAATGATCCCAAATGAGGGGATCCCAAAATGAGGGGAGAAATCCCAAAATGAGGGGAATCCCAAAATGAGGGGGGGTCCAAAATGAGGGGATCCCAAATGAAAGGAATCCCAAATGAGGGGGGGATCCCAAAAGGAGGGGTACCCACAGTCAGGGGGGTCCCACAGTCAGGGGGAGTCCCCGAGCCCCCCAAACCCCAAATCTGGGACCCCCAAACCATCCCCCCCGTTCCCCCCAACCCTGGGGCAGTTTTGGGGTCCCGGGTCAGTTTGGGGTCAGTTTTGGGGTCCCAGGTCAGTTTTAGGCTCAGTTTTGGGGTCCCAGGTCAGTTTGGGGTCATTTTTGGGGTCCCAGGTCAGTTTGGGGTCAGCTTTGGGGTCAGTTTTGGGGTCCCAGGTCAGTTTGGGGTCAGTTTGGGGTCAGTTTTAGGCTCAGTTTTGGGGTCCCCGGTCAGTTTGGGGTCAGTTTGGGGTCAGTTTTGGGGTCCCCGGTCAGTTTGGGGTCAGTTTGGGGTCAGTTTTGGGGTCAGTTTTGGGGTCCCCGGTCAGTTTGGGGTCAGTTTGGGGTCAGTTTTGGGGTCTCACTCACCCCTTCATGGCTCGGCTCCCTCGGGCATCAGCGGGGCAGGAGAGGAGGAGCCTCGCGGCCTTCAGAGCCCTGCGGGGACATGGGGACAGCGGGGTTAGGGACATGGGGACAGTGGGGTCAGTGGGGTCAGCAGGGACAGTGGGGTCAGTGGGGACAGAGGGGTCAGTGGGGACAGCGGGGTCAGGGACATGGGGACAGCAGGGACAGCGGGGACAGTGGGGACAGAGGGGTCAGTGGGGACAGGGGGGACAACGGGGACAGTGGGGACAGCGAGGTCAGGGACATGGGGACAGCAGGGACAACGGGGTCAGCGGGGACAGTGGGGTCAGGGACATGGGGACAGTGGGGACAGCAGGGACAGTGGGGTCAGGGACATGGGGACAGCGGGGACAGCAGGGACAGTGGGGTCAGGGACATGGGGACAGCAGGGACAGCGGGGACAGGGACATGGCAACAGTGGGGACAGAGGGGACAGCGGGGTCAGGGACATGGGGATATAGGGACACCCAGATAACGAGACACAGGGACAGTGGGGTCAGGGCCAGCAGGACACTGGGATAATGGGATATGGGGACACAGGGACAGTAGGGTCAGCAGGGACAGCGGGGTCAGGGACATGGGGACAGCAGAGCATAGGAACAAGGGGACATAAGGACACCCAGATAACGGGACATAGGGATGATGGGACACGGGGACACAGGGACAGTAGGGTCAGCAGGGTCAGGGACACTGGGATAACGGGATATAGGGACACTAGGATAACGGGATGTAAGGACAGCGGGATAACAGTATAATAGGATATAGAAACACCAGGGTAACAGGATAACAGCGTATGGGGACACAGAGACAGTGGGGTCAGGGACAGCAGGACACAGGGACACTGGGGTAACAGGATAGAGGGACACAGGGACACAAGAATACAGGGACACCGGGGTCAGGGACATCAAGACACCGGGATATAGGGGCACTGGGACACAGGGACATCGGGACATTGGGATATAGGGACACGGATTAGGGACATTGGGACACCAGGATATAGCGGCACAGGGGTCAGGGACATGGGGATGTAGGGACACTGGGGTCAGGGACAACAGGACACCAGGATATAGGAACACAGCAACAGTGGGACACCAGGATAACAGGATCAGGGACACAGGAATATAGGGACACTGGGGTCAGGGACATCAGGACACAGGGGTACAAGGACACCAGGATATAGGGACATTGGGATACTGAAACACTGGGGTCAGGGACATTAAGATCCAGGAATATAGAGACACCAGGATAATGGGATGCAGGGATTAGGGACATTGGGACACCAAGATATAGCAGCACAGGGGTCAGGGACATGGGGATATAGGGACACTGGGGTCAGGGACAACAGGACACAAGGATATGGGAACACCAGGATAACAGAATCAGGGACATGGGGATATAGGGACGCCGGGGTCAGGGACATCAGGACACAGGGGTACAGGGACACCAGGATACCGAGACACTGGGGTCTGGAACATTAAGATCCGGGGATATAGAGACACTAGAATATAGGGACACAGGGACATAGGGACACCGGGATCAGGGACATCAGGACACAGGGGTACGGGGACACCAGAATAATGGGATATGGGGACACTAGGGTCAGGGACATGAGGACACCGGGACACAGAGGCACCAGGATATAGCGACACAGGCATTAGGGACATTGGGACACCAGGATATAGGGACACAGGGATTAGGGACACAGGAATATAGGGACACCAGGGTCAGGGACGTCAGGGCACAGGGACACCAGGATAAGGGGATACCCAGAGAGATATGGGAATATAGGAACACTGGGATACAGGGATATTGGGATATAGGGACATTGGGGTCAGGGACATGGGGACACAGGGATACAGAGATGCCAGGATAACGGGGACACAGGGACACCAGGATAATGGGATACAGGGACACTGGGGTCAGGGACATCAGGACATAGGGACACTGAGGTACAGGGACATGGGATCAGGGATATCAAGACATCGGGATACAGGGACACCAGGATATAGGGACACTGGGATTAGGGACATTGGGACACCAGGATATAGGGACACAGGGACATAAAGACACCAGGGTCAGGAATATCAGGACACCGGGACATCGGGACACCAAGATTTGGGACATGGGGACATCGGGATAACAGGGATACAGGGACACCAAGATATAGGGACATGGGGACACCAGGGTAACAGGGACACAGGGACACCAGTATTAGGGACATTGGGACACCAGGATATAGGGGCATGGGGGTCAAGGATACAGGGACACTGTGACACCAGGATAGTGGGATACAGGGACACCGGGGTCAGGGACATCAGGACTTAGGGACACTGAGGTACAGGGACATGGGATCAGGGACATCAAGACATCGGGATACAGGGACACCAGGATATAGGGACACAGGAACACAGGGACATCGGGATATGGGGACACCAGGATATAGGGACACAGGACTATAGGGACACCGGGGTCAGGGACATTAGGGCACAGGGACACTGGGACAATGGGACACCCAGAGAGATACAGGGATATAGGAACACCAGGATAACGGGACACAGGGACACTGGGATACAGGGACATTGGGACACTGGGATATAGGGACATTGGGACACTGGGATATAGGGACATCAGGATATAGGGACACTGGGATACAGGGACACCGGGGTCAGGGACATCAGGACACTGGGATACAGGGACACCAGGATATAGGGACACAGGCATTAGGGACACAGGGACACCAGGATAACGGGACACAGGAACTCTGGGATACAGGGACACCGGAGTCAGGGACATCGGGACACTGGGATATAGGGACACTGGGGACACAGGGATAAAGAGATGCCAGGATAACAGGGACACAGGGACACCAGGACACAGGGACATCAGGATAACAGGGATGGGGACAGGGGACAGGGATAGCAGGACACAGACATGGGGATGTGGACACAGGGACAGGCGCACAGGGACAGGGCCACAGGGATGGGACAGGGACACAGGGACAGGGCCACAGGGCCACAGGTGTGAGGACAGGGACATGGAAACAGGGTCAGGATAAGGACAGCGATGGGGACAGGACAGGGACACAGGGACAGGGACACAGGGACAGGGACACAGGAGTATGGGGACAGGGATTTAGGGACAAGGACAGTCAGGGATGGGGACAGTGATATGGGGACACAGGGACAGGGACACAGTGGGTCAGGGATATGGGGACAGTGACGGGGACATGGTGGGGTCAGGGACAGAACAGAGACACGGGGATGGGGACAGAGGGACAGGGATGGGGACAGAGGGACAGGGACAGGGATCCAGGGCCATGGGGTCACAGCAGGTCAGGGACAGGAACAGGGACTGGGACATGGGGACAGGACAGGGACAGGACACTGGGATGGGACACCGGGATGGGACACTGGCCACTGTGACCAGCCACTGTCACCACCATGGGCCACCAGCCACCACAGTGGGACAGTGACAACTGTGACCAACTGGGACATCAGTCACCACTATGATGGGACACTGGCCACTGTGACCAGGCACCACAGGGGGACATCAGCCACCCCAGCAGGACACTGGCCACTGTGACCAGCCACAAGTGGGACACTGGTCACCACAGGGGGACACTGGCCACCCCAACTGGCCACTGGTCACCACCAAGGGACACCAGTGACCAGCCACTGCCACCATGTCCAGGTGTCCCACAGGCCCCCCATCCCATGCCAGGTGACAACATGTCCCCAAATCCACACAGTTTGTCCCCAAATCAACACAGTTTGTCCCCAAATCCACCCAATTTGTCCCCAAAATCCACAAGGTCCCACAGGGTGACACTTTGGGGTCCCCCCGGTGACCCTGGTGTGGCTGTAATCCCTCCCAGTGTCCCCACTGTCACCTGCACTGGGGACACCCCTGGGGGTGGGGAGATGTCCCTTGTCACCTCCCAGGATTGGGGGGTCTGGTGACAGGAGTGGGGGACATGGCAGAGGGGGTGACAGATGGGGGACATGAACGGGGTGACAGTGACAAGGGGGACAGGAAGGGGGTGACAGTGACAGGCCGGGGGGACAGGAAGGGGGTGACAGGAAGGGGAGGTGACAAACAAGGAAGGGGACACGAAGGGGAGCGACATCGCGGGGGGGTGGGAAGCACAAAGGGGGGTGACAGTGACAGTGTGGGGAGGGGGACAGGAGGGGGGGTGACACAAAGAGGGGTGACAAGAGGGGGTGACAGTGACAGAGCGGGGTGAGAGAGCCGAGGGTGACACACGAAAGGGGACAAGGGGAAACAGAGCGAGCAGGGGACACTGAGGGGGTGACAAACTGGAGGGGGGGTGACAGCGCCAGAGCGGGGGAGGGACACGGAGGGAGGCGACACAGGGGGTGACAGAGCGGGGCGGGGCGGACACAGGGGGTGACAGCGACAGGCCGGTGGGGACACACCCGGGGCGGGGGGGGGGAGGTGACACCCGGTGACACCGGGGGGGTGACACAGCGGGGGAGGGAGGGAGGGAGGGACACGGCAGCGGTGACAAAGCGGGGGGGACGGCCCGGGCCGCGGGGGGGTGACACCGCCACACGCCGCGCTCGTTACCGGGGAGGGGAGGGGACAGCGCCGGGAGGGGACAGCGCCGGGAGGGGACAGCGCCGGGAGGGGACACCGCGCGGGGTGACAGCGACACCCGCCGCGCCTCACGGCGGTCACCCGCCCCCCCCCGCCCTCCCGCCCTCCCTGCCGCGGCCCGGCGCGCTCCCCGCTGCCCGCGGTGGCGGTGTCGCGCTGTCGCCTGTCCCCGCGCCCCCCGCGCTGTCCCCGGCCCGCCGCACCTCTCGGCCTCGGGCCCTGCGCGCCTTCGGCCCCTTGTCTCGCCATGGGCCCCGCACATGCGCACTGCCCCGCCGACACGCCATCTTGGCCGCGGGCGGAAGTTCCCCCCTCGCGCGGCCCGGCCCGGCTCCGCGCCGCCATCTTGGCTTTGGGCAGCGCTGCCCTCACGGCCGGCCGCCATCTTAGCGCGCGGCGCCATCTCACACGGCGAGGCGCGGGGCGCTCCCCCCTGCCGCCATCTTGGGTGAGGGCGCCGCCATGGCGGGGGCGGGCGGCGCTCGGTGCGCGGCGGGAAGGGGCCGTGAGGGCAGGCCGGTCCTGTCCCGGGGGTGAGGGATCCCCGCCAGGCCCGGCGGTCCCGGAGGGGCTCGGGGGATGCGTCCGGAGAGCTCGGTCTGCCCCCGCCGTGAGGCCGCTGCGGGCGCCGCCATGTTGGGGCAAAGATGGCGGCGGTGTAAACAAAGGCCTGGGCTTGTTGTGGGCCTGGGCGCCTTAGTGTCCCTTTAGTGTCCCCTCAATGTTCCCTCAGTGTCCCTTTAATGTCCCTTTAGTGTCCCTTTAGTGTCCCCTCAGTGTCCCTTTAATGTCCCATCAGTGTCCCTCAGCGTCCCCTCAGCATCCCCTCAGTGTCCCCTCAGTGTCCCCTCAGTGTCGCTTTAGTGTCCCTTTAGTGCCCCCTCAGTGTGGCATCAGTATGCCCTCAGTGTCCCTTCAGTGTCCCCTCAGTGTCCCCTCAGTGTCCCTCAGTATCCCCTCAGTGTCTCCTCAGTGTCCCAGCAGTGTCCCCTCAGTGTCCCTAAGTGTCCCCTCCGTGTCTTTTCAGTGTCCCCCCGCTGTCCCCTCAGTGTCCCTGCGTCTCTGTGTATCTTGGTCCCAATATCCCCATGTCCTCCTGCTGCCATGTCCCCAATGTCCCTATTTCTCCATGTCCAGACACACCAATGTCCCCATGTCCCTCTGTCCCAACGTCCCCATGCCTTCCTGTCCCTCAGTCTGTGTCCCCAGGTCCCCATGTCCCCGTGTCCCCCGTTCCCACATCCTCCTGTCCCAATGTCCCCACATCCTCGTGTCCCAATGTCCCCATTTCTCCATGTCCCCATCTCCCCAATGTCCCCAATACCAGTGTTACAATATTCCAATGTCCCCAAGTGCCACTTTCCCAATGTCCCCAATGTCCCCAATATCAGTGTTCCAATATCCCAATGGCCCACTCTGCCAATGTCCCCATGTCCCCAAGGTCCCCATATCCTCATGTCCCCATGTGCCACTTCCCCAATATCCTAATGTCCCAACATCCCCCATGTCCCCAAATGTCCCAATATCCCAATGTCCCTAATGTCCCCAATGGCTCCAATATTCCCAATGTCCCTAATATCCTCAATGTCTCCTACGTCCCCCACTATTCCCCATGTCCCCAAATGTCCCAAATATCCTCAATGTCCCTAATGTCCCCAGTGCCCCCAATGGCTCCAATATCTCCAAAGTCCCCAATGTTCCCAGTGTCCCCAATGTCCCCAATGTCCCCAATGTCCCCAATACCCCCAATATCCCCAATGTCCCCAATGTCCCCCAATGTCCCCAATGTCCCCAATATCCCCAGTGTCCCCAATGTCCCCAATGTCCCCAAAGTCCCCAATGTCCCCAATGTCCCCAGTGTCCCCAATATCCCCAGTGTCCCCAACGTCCCCAATACCCCCAATATCCCCAATGTCCCCAATATCCCCAGTGTCCCCAATGTCCCCAACATTGCCATTTTTGCTGTCTCTTTGTCACTTTCCAGCTCTGAGCAACATCCAGAGGCTGAAAAAATCCAATTTTCCCTCGTTAAAGGTCAGTTGTTAATTGAGTACAAATTGTATTGCTATATCCAAGTACCTTAAATAATATTTAAATTATTTATATATATAAGTATATGCATTTATATATATTTCATATATATGCATAAAATAAAAATACATATTTCTATTTTTATATTGATGTATTGAATATAAATAATAAATAAATATTTATTTTTATTCTATTATTTCTATAAAACAAATATAAATATTTTACATTAATATGTATATATAACTATATATATTTAATTATTTTTATATGTATATTTATATAAAATATAATTCTTTTATTTATATATAATATATAATAAATATTTATTTTTATTCTATTATTTATATAAAATAAATATAAAAATAATTCCATTTATATGTATATATAACCATATGCATTTATATATTCTTATATATATACTTATATTTACATAACATATGAATATTTTTATAATTTTTCTTTATATAGTATATATAAATAATAAATATTTATGTATTTTTATTTTTATTATTTATATAAATATATAAATAAATGCAAATATAAATATTTGTATATATAACTATGTGCATTTACACTTTTATTTCTGTTATTGTATAATTTTATGCATTATATTTAAATAGTGTATTTGCATATAATCTGTACAAGTTATCAATAATTTATCAATTAAAAACAGTAAAAAATGTGGGTCGTTTTGGGGCTGGATTTGGAGAAATAACTCCGAAATAAAAAGTAAAAAGTTATAAAAATAGAATAAAAATAATACATAAATAACATGTTCATATGGTAAACAAATAAATAATAGAGTAAAATCAGTAATGCAATAAAATTGAATTAATCGAATTGAAATGAAATAAAATTAAAATTAAAATGAATTCAGTAAAATAACGTAAAATGAGATGAAATAAAATTAAGTGAAATTAAGCAAAACAAAGTAAAATTAAATTAGGTGAAATAAAATAAATGAAACAAATTTTAAAATAAATACAAAAATAAGAGAAAATAGAAGAAAATGAAGATGAAATTTAAAAAAATAAAATCAATTGAAATAAGACAAAATAAATTAAATGACACAAAATAAAATTAAATTACACAAAATAAAATAAAGTTAAAAATTGAAGTAGAAAAAATAAAATAAAATACCAAAATTAATATAAAATAAATATAAAATAAAAACTAATTGAAATTAAACTGAAATTAAGTTAAACACCATCAAACTAAATGATATAAACGTAAAAATTGAATAAAACGACACAAAATTTAAAAATTAATATTAAAAGAATAAAGAACCACCCAGCATCTCTCGAGTTGCAATTCTCACCTCCTTTTTATTACTTTTATCATTTTTTAAATTATTTTTATTTTTTATTATTTCTATTGCTTTTATTATTTTTATTTTCGTCATTTTATTATTTTTCTTGCTTTAATTTCTTCTCATTTTTAATATTTCATTTTTATTGCTTTCATCATTTTTCTCGCTTTTCTCATTTTTATTTCCGTCATTTCGTTATTTTTCTTCCTTTAAAATTTTTACTCTTTTTAATATTTTCTTTCTTTTTATTTTGTCATCTTCTTATTTTCCTTGCTTGAAATTTTCTATTATTTTTAATATTTTATCCTTTTTATTCATTTTATTTTTATTGCTTTCCTTCTTTTCCTTATTTCTATTCTTTCTAATATTTCTAATATTTATTTATAATTATTCTCTCCCCGTTTCGTGCCTCCCGGGGGTCCCGGCGGTGTTCCCGGGGGGCTGCGGGGGGTGGCGGGCAGGGGGTGGGCGAAGTGGGGCTTTGGGGGCACCACGGGCACCGCCCTGGCCAGCAGCACCGCCCCGGGGGCTGCCCGCACGCATTTGGGGTCCAGAGATTTGGGGCGAGCCGCCCGCCGCGGTTTGGGGGTGCCGGGGGGGTGCTGGGGGCTGGGGGGGTCCGCCAGGGTGGGCTCTAGGGGGCTGGGGGGGTCCTGGGGTTTGGGGGGTTCAGCTAGAATCGGCTCCAGGGATTTGGGGCGCGCATCCCAAATCGGCTTTGGGGCTCCATGGCGGTCTCGGGGTTTGGGGGGTTCAGCCAGGATCGGCTCCAGGGATTTGGGGGTGTCCCAGGATTTGGGGGATTCAGCCAAGATGGGTTCCAGGGATTTGGGGGTGTCCCAGGATTTGGGGGATTCAGCTAGAATCGGCTCCAGGGATTTGGGGGTGTCCCAGGATTTGGGGGATTCAGCTAGAATCGGCTCCAGGGATTTGGGGGTGTCCCAGGATTTGGGGGATTCAGCCAGGATGGGTTCCAGGGATTTGGGGCGCCCGGCCCGGATCAGTTTGGGGGGTCCAGGGGGGTCCCAGGATTTGGGGGTTTCGTCCTGGATGGGCTCAAGGGATTTGGGGCGCTCATCCCAAATGGGCTTTGGGGGTCCTGGGGTGTCCCAGGATTTGGGGGATTCATCCCTGATCGGCTCTAGGGGTCTGGGGGTGTCCCAGGATTTGGGGGTTTCGTCCTGGATCGGCTCCAGGGATTTGGGGCGCTCATCCCAAACCGGCTTTGGGGCTCCACGGGGGTCTCGGGATTTGGGGGATTCAGCCAGGATCGTCTCTAGGGATTTGGGGGTGTCCCGGGATTTGGGGGATTCATCCCTGATCGGCTCTAGGGATTTGGGGGTGTCCCAGGATTTGGGGGGTTCAGCCAGGATTGGCTCCAGAGATCTGGGGCGCTCATCCCAAATGGGCTTTGGGGCTCCATGGGGGTCCCAGGATTTGGGGGATTCATCCCTGATCGGCTCTAGGGATTTGGGGGTGTCCCAGGATTTGGGGGGTTCAGCCAGGATGGGCTCCAGGGATTTGGGGCGCTCATCCCAAATGGGCTTTGGGGGTCCTGGGGGGTCCCGGGATTTGGGGGATTCAGCCAGGATCGGCTCCAGGGATTTGAGGGTGTCCCAGGATTTGGGGGGCTCAGCCAGGATGGGCTCTAGGGGTCTGGGGGTGTCCCAGGTTTTGGGGGATTTGTCCTGGATCGGTTCCAGGGGTCTGGGGGTGTCCTGGGATTTGTGGGGTTCAGCCAGAATCAGCTCCAGGGCTTTGGGGTGCTTGTCCTGGATCAGATCCAAGGATTTGGGGCGCTCATCCCAAACCGGCTTTGGGGTTCCATGGGGGTCCCAGGATTTGGGGGATTCAGCCAGAATGGGCTCCAGAGGTCTGGGGGTGTCCCGGGATTTGGGGGGCTCAGCCAGGATCGGCTCCAAGGATTTGGGGGTGTCCCGGGATTTGGGGGGCTCCGGGAATGTGGGGGGATTATCCTGGATCAGCTGCAGAGATTTGGGGGGCTCATCCCACACCGGCTCTGGGGGTCTGGGGGTGTCCAGAGATTTGGGGGGCTCATCCTGGATCAGCCCCGGGGATTTGGGGGGCTCTGGGAATCGGGGGGGCTCATCCTGGACCAGCTCCGGGGGTCCGGGTGGCTCCAGGGATTTAGGGGGGTCAGCATGGATCGGCTCTGGGATTTTGGGGGGCTCCGAGGGCCTGGGGGGCTCCGGGAATTCGGGGTGTTCGTCCTGGATCAGCTCCGGGAATTTTGGGTGGTCCTCTCGAATCAGCTCTGGGATTTTGGGGGGCTCTGAGGGCCTGGGGGGCTCCGGGAATTCGGGGTGCTCGTCCTGGATCAGCTCCAGGTTTTTGGGGTGAGAGGGAGAAGTGGGGGTGATCCCGGGGGTGACATCAGCTCCTTCTGGGACAGCCCGGGGGACAGAGTCAGGGGTCGGGGGGTCTGGAGGGTCCCGGGGGGTCTCTGCCGGGGACAGGGCTGGAGGAGACCCCCCTGAACCCCGGGAATGTCCCTCCGCCGGGGTGAGGGGTTGGGATCCAGCTCCGTCCTCTCCCCCAACCCCAGCAGGAACCAGGAGCCCCCCGACCCTTTCCTCATCCGCAGCCCCCTCCCCTCCAGCCCCTGCCCCTCGGGGGTCCTCGGGGTGGTCCCCAAATCCCGGACCACCCTTTTCCAGGGGCGTTTGGGGTGGGATTTCCGGGATTTCCGGGATTTCTGGGATCTCTGGGGCCTCTGGGATCTCTGCAATCTCCAAGACCTTTGGGGTCTCTCGGATCTCCAGGATCTCGGGGGTCTCCGGGATCTCTGGGCTCTCCGGGGTCCCTGGGGCTGTCCCCCCGCCCGGGGGTCCCTCGGGGGTCTCTGGGGGAGACCCCAGCGGGCTGAGCTCGTCGTGGGCGCTCAGGAAGATCTCGTCGGGGTCGGACTCGGGGTCGGAGGCGCCCGGAGCCAGGAAGAACATGTCCTGCTCCGTGCACTCCTCGATGGACAGGAAGGCGTCCGGCTGCTCCGGCCACTGCTCGCCTGGCTGGGGAGGGACAGGTACAGGGGTGGGACTGGGATGGGACTGGGATGGGACAGGGATGGGAGAGGGACAGGGACAGCGATGGGACAGGGATGGGACAGGGACAGGGACAGGGACAGGGACAGGGACAGGGACAGCGATGGGACCGGGACAGGGACAGGGACAGCGGTGGGACAGGGACAGGGATGGGGACAGGGACAGGGATGGGACAGGGACAGGGACAGGGACAGGGACAGGGACAGGGACAGGGACAGGGACAGGGACAGGGATGAGATAGCGATGGGATAGCGATGGGACAGGCACAGGGATAGGACAGGGACAGGGATGGGACAGGGACAGGGACGGGACAGGGATGGGACAAGGACAGGGACAGGGATGGGAGAAGGACAGGGACTGGGACAGGGACTGGGACAGGGACTGGGACAGGGATGGGACAGGGATGGGACAGAGTCCCGGGACCCTGCAGATGGGTGTCACCCTGTCTGTCCCATGCCATCCCATCCCATCCCATCCCATCCCATCCCATCCCATCCCATCCCATCCCATCCCATCCCATCTCATCCCATCCCATCCCATCCCATTATCCCATCCCACCCCACATCCCCACTCCCCGGCAATGTCACCAGGAGCTCACGTTCATGAAGCTGCTCTCCATCCCCTCCTCCACGGCCGGGAACCCTTCCCCGATCCCGGGGGTCTCATCTTCCATCCCGGGGGTCTCATCTTCCATCCCGGGGGTCCCATCCTCCATCCCGGGGGTCTCATCCGCGCTCCCGGGGCTCCACGCCGCCGTCTCGGTGTCCCCAGCGCCCTCCAGCCACGTCTCGGGGCAATCCAGGAAGGCGAAGGAGTCCCGGAGCTCCAGGGAGAGCCGCGTGTGCTCCGCATCCGCTGCGGGGAAACGGGAGCGGTCTGTCCCGGGGTCCTCCCGGTCCCGGGGTCACCCCAATGCCAGAGTCCCCCCGATCCCGGTGCTTCCCAGTCCCGGTGTCCTCATTCCAGCATCGTCCCGATCTCGGTGTCCTCCCGGTCTCAGGGTTCTCCCAATCCCGGTGTCCCCCCGATCCGGGTGTCCCCGCGATCCCGAGATCCCCCCAAATCCCGGTGTCCTCTTCATTCCGGCGTCCTCCCGGTCCCCGGGTTCTCCTAATCCTGGTGTCCCCCCGATCCCGGTGTCCCTCTGATCCCGGTGTCCTCCCTATCTCAGTGTCACCCCGATCCTGATATTCCCCCGATCCCGGCATCCTCCCGGTCCCGGTGTCACCTCGATCCCAGTGTCCCGCCGATCCTGTCCCCCGGATCCCAGTCCTGGTGTCACCACAATCCCGGTGTGCCCCCGATCCCGGCATCCTCCTCATTCCGGCATCCTCCCAATCCCGGTGTACCCCTAACCCCAGTGTTCCCCCCGATCTCCTTGTCCCCCACATCCCGCTGTCCTCCCCATCCTGCTGTCGTCCCAGTCCCGGTGTCCCCCCGATCCCGGTGTCACTGCGATCCCAGTGTCCCGCCGACCCTCTCCCCCGGATCCCAGTGTCTCCCCAGTCCCGGTGTTTCCCGATCCCGGTGTCCCCCTAATCCCCGTGTCCCTCAGCGGGGCCTCACCGGAGCCGGGCCGGGGGTCGCGGGCGGGCCCGGGGGGGCTGCCGGGGGTCTGTTCCCGTTCCAGCGCGGGGCACGGCAGCCCGCGGGTGAGGCGGGACAGGTTGGAGGTGATGTGGAACGGGACGGTGACCGAGAACGGACCGGAGATGTGCAGCCCCGCGCATTTCTCGGCTCGGGAGCGACCGCCGGCCGCCGGCCCGGCGCGGGGGGCTTTGGGGGTGGTGGGCTCCGACTGGCTGCTGCTCTCGGCCTCGGCCGCCCCTTCCAGGGACTCCTCCAGGCTCTCGTCCAGCTCCGGCCGCGGGTCCGGGAGCGCCGGGGCAGCGTCCGAGCTCTGCTGGCGCTGCGGCCGCAGCTTCACCGACAGCTTGGGCAGCAGCCGGGAGGAGTCCGGGGCTGCGGGGAGAGCGGGGCGGGACGGTGAGGGGGATCCCGGGGGTCACGGGGAACGGGGGGATATCTCGGGGTATGGGGGGATATCCCGGGATATGGGGGAATATCCTGGGATATGGGGTATCCCGGAATATGGGGGATCCTGGGGGTCAAGGGGTCCCTGGAGCAGGAGAGATCCTGGGGTCCTGGGGGGATCCCAGGGGCCCAGTGAAGGGTTGGGATCCCGGGGTCTTTAGGGGAAGGGTTAGGGTCTGGAGGGGATTTGGAATGCCATCCCATCCCATCCCATCCCATCCCATCCCATCCCATCCCATCCCATCCCATCCCTACTCTTCCCCCATTCCCGCCCTGTCCCAACAATCCCTCCTTGGGGTCAGGGACAATCCCAAAGGATCAGAAGGACAATCCCAAAGGATCAGAGGGACAATTCCTGAGGGGTTGGAGGGACATCCCAAGGGTTGGAGGGATGATTCCCAAGGGATCAGAGGGACAATTCCTGAGGGATCAAAGGGACAATCCCAAAGGATCAAAGGGACAATCCCAAAGGATCAGAGGGACAATCCCAAAGGATCAGAGGGAAAATCCCAAGGGAGCAGAAGGACAATCCCAAAGGATCAGAAGGACAATCTCAAGGGATCAAAGGGACAATTCCTGAGGGGCTGGAGGGACAATTCCCAAGGGATCGGAGGAACAATTCCTGAGGTATCAGAGGGACAATCCCAAAGAATCAGAAGGACAATCCCAAAGGATCAGAGGGACAATTCCTGAGGGGTTGGAGGGACAATCCCAAGGGTCGGAGGGATGATTCCTGAGGGATCAGAGGGACAATTTCCAAAGGATAAGAAGGACAATTCCCAAAGATCAGACGGACAATCCCAAAGGATCAGAGGGACAATTCCCAAAGGATCAAAGGGACAATCCCAAAGGATCAGAGGGACAATTCCCAAAGGATCAAAGGGACAATTCTCAAGGGATTGGAGGAACAATTCCCAAGGGATCAGAAGGACAATCCCAAAGGATCAGAGGGACAATCCCAAGGGATCAAAGGGACAATCCCAAGGGATCAGAAGGACAATCCCAAAGGATCAGAAGGACAATCCCAAAGGATCAGAGGGACAATCCCAAGCGATCAGAGGGACAATCCCAAAGGATCAGGACAATTCCCAAAGGATCAGAAGGACAATCCCAAGGGATCAGAGGTTCCCCTTACCCGAGGGGCCGCAGGGGCCAGAGCTGAGCGAGTCCATGCTCTTGGCTGGCCGCAGGCTGAGCTTCCCACACTTCTCCTCTGGGAATGGGGGTGGGAAAAGTGGGATTGGGGGGATTTGGGGACACAGCCCCCCCAGTCCATGGGATCAAAGAATTCCCAATCCTCGCAATCCCTCCAATCCATGGGATCCCCCGGAATTCCCACCTTTCTCCTCTGCCTTTCCCAGCTTCCTCTTGGCCTCGTGCCCCGAGCGGCCCAGGTTGAAGATGGATCTCCACTTCTTGGCCTTGAGGGAACCTTTGCGCCTGTGGGGACACCTGGGAGTCACCTGGGCACACCTGGGGACACCTGGGCACACCTGGATACACCTGGGGACACCTGGGATACACCTGGGGAAGATCTGGGGACACCTGGCTACAGCTGGGATATAGCTGGGGGACATCTGGGGGCACCTGGAAACACCTGGGATGCACCTGGGGACACCTGGGGAAGATCTGGGGACACCTGGCTACAGCTGGGGGACATCTGGGGGCACCTGGCATACACCTGGGCACACCTGAGATAAAACTGGGGACACCTGGATGCACTTGGGATACATCTGGGGATACCTGGGATACACCTGGAGATACCTGGATACACCTGAAGGACATCTGGGGACACCTGGCTCAACCCCAGGTGGGACCACCTGAGCCAGACCTGGGACTGGGGAGTCCCCAGGGTGGGGTGGGAGTGTCCCCTGTCCCTGTCCCCAGGTGTCCCCAGGTGTCCTGGCTGTCCCTGTCCCTCGGTGTCACCTGTCCCCAGGTGTGTGGCCGTACCTGTCCCCGCCGAGCTCGATGATGGTGTGGTAGGGTCTCATCTGGGGGGGTCCATCGCCCTGGCTCAGCGCGGCCGGCACGTGGAACGGGGGGGTCCTGCTGTCCCCCGGAGCCCCCCCGGGCAGGAACAGCGAGCGACGGGGACTGTCCCCACCTGGAGACCCCAAAAGGTGTCAGTGTCACCCCCAAACGGGATCAGGGTGTGACAGGGGACTGTCCCCACCTGGAGACCCCAGAAGGTGTGACAGTGTCACTCCAGGATCAGGGAATGACTGGGACTGTCCCCACCTGGAGACCCTAGAAGGTGTGACAATGTCACCCCAGGATCAGGGATTGCCAGATGGATTCCCCACCTGGAGCCCCAAAATGGGATGTCGGTGTCCCCTGTGACCTCCAATGTCCCCTGATGTCCCCGTGTCCCCACCTGGCAGCAGGGCGTCCCCAGTGTCCCGCTGTGTCCCCCAGGCCCCCCGATGTCCCCATGTCCCCGTGTCCCCACCTGGCAGCGGGGCATCCCCTGTGACCCCCAATGTCCCCTGTGACCCGCAGTGTCCCCTGTGACCCCTCAATGTCCCTGATGTCCCTGGTGTCCCCATCTGGCAGCAGGGTGTCCCTAGTTCCCCCCAGTGACCTGCTGTGTCCCCTGGGCCCCACAATGTCCCCTGGTGTCCCCACCTGCCAGTGGGGCATCCCCTGTGACCCACAGTGTGCCCCTGTGGCCCGAAGTGTCCACAGATGTCCCCCAATGTCCCCATCTGGCAGCGGGGCATCCCCAGTGTTCCCCAGTGACCTGCAGTGTCCCCCAATGTCCCTGATGTCCCTGGTGTCCCCACCTGGCAGCGGGACGTCCCCTGTGACCCGCAGTGTGCCTCTGTCACCCCCAATGTCCCCGATGTCCCCATGTCCCCACCTGGCAGCGGGACGTCCCCTGTGACCCGCAGTGTCCCGCAAGCCCCCCAATATCCCCATGTCCCCACCTGGCAGCGGGGTGTCCCCTGTGACCCCCAGTGTCCCTCAATGTCCCCATGTCCCCACCTGGCAGCGGGGCGTCCCCGAAGAGCTGCTCCACGTGGGTGAGGATGAACTCCACCACGATGGATTGCACTCGAACCTCCATGAACGCCGCCGTGCCGTTGAACCCCGAGGCCTCGATGTCCCTCGAGCTGGGGACAGCGGGGACAGCGGGGTCACCTCGGGGTCACCATGGGGCAGGGGGGGACAGGGGTGTCACCGAGGGGTCACCGCAGGGAGGAGGGGACAGTGGGGTCACTTCGGATTGGGGGGGACAGTGGGGTCACCATGGGGCAGGGGAGACAGTGGGGACAGCAGGGTCACCTCGGGGTCACCGCAGGGTCACCATGGGGCAGAGGGGACAGGGGTGTCACCTCGGGGTCACCGCGGGTAGGGGGGGACAACGGGGTCATCACGGGGTTTGGGGACAGCAGGGACACGTGAGGTCATGTCGGAGCAGGGGAGATAGAGGTGGGGACAGTGGGGTCACCTCGAGCTGGGGGACAGCAGGGACAGTGGGGTCATCTCGGGGTCACCTCAGGGTGGGGGGGACAGCGGGGTCACCTCAGGGTGGGGGGGACAGCGGGGTCACCTCAGGGTGGGGGGCATTGGGGTGGGGACAGAGGAATGGGATCAGGGATGGAGGGACAGGGATGGACAAAGAAGAATGGGATCGGGAATGGGGGACAGGGTTGGGGACAGGGTTGGGGACAGGGTTGGGGACAGGGATGGGGACAGGGGGAATGGGATCAGGGATGGTGGGGACAGGGGAACGGGGTGACAGGGGTGACAGGGGCGATAGTGCCAGAGGTGACAGCGCCAGCACTGACAGCACCAGGAGTGACAATGCCAGAGGTGCCACTGCCAGGGGTGACAGTGCCAGTGCTGACAGCACCAGGGGTGACAATGCTAGGGGTGACAGCGCCAGAAGTGACAGTGCCAGGGGTGGCAGCACCAGGAGTGACAATGCCAGAGGTGACAATGACAGGGGTGACAGCGCCAGGGGTGACACTGCCAGTGCTGCCCGCGCCATGGTGGCAGTGCCACTGTCCCTGTCACTCACCGCAGCAGGTTCGGCGCCCACACGATGGCCAAGTTCCGCGCGTGCATGTTGGTGCGGCCGCTGTGCCCCGCCATGCGCAGCAGGTGGCGCATCAGGAACTCCAGCGTCCTGCGACAGCGGCGACAGCTCAGCGACAGCGACAGCCAGCCCGGGAGGGAGGGGACACCGCCCGGGGGATGTCCCCAAGCCCCTCCAGGTGTCCCCGCCCCGTACCTGTAGTGAGGCGCCGGCAGCTCCTTGAGCACCTCCTTGATCTTCACCAGCCGCGCCTCCTCCATCTGGATGGCCACGGCGTCCTGCGGGGACAGCGCGGTGACAGCGCGGGATAGTGGGGACAGCGGGGACAGCGCGGGGACAGCGGGGACAGCAGGGACAGGGCAGGGACAGCGGGGACAGCGCGGTGACAGCGGGGACAGCAGGGACAGGGCAGGGACAGTGGGGATAGCGCGGTGACAGCGGGGACAGCAGGGACAGCGGGGACAGCAGGGACAGCGGGGACAGCAGGGGACAGTGGGGACAGCAGGGGACAGTGGGGACAGCGCGAGATAGCGGGCACAGTGCAGGTACAGCGAGGTGACAGTGGGGACAGCGCGGGAACAATGTGGGGACAGTATGGGAACAATGTGGGGACAGTGCGGTGACAGCGGGGACAGCGCGGGGACAGCGGGGACAGGGCAGGGACAGCGTGGGGACAGTGTGGGGACAGGGCAGGGACAGCGGGGAGAGTGGGGACAGCGGAGACAGTGGAGACAACGCGGGGACAGCGGGCACAACGGGGACAGCGCGGGGACAGTGTGGGGACAGTGTGGGGACAGAGCTTAGGGACATAGGGACAGCACGGGGACAGCGTGGGGACAGAGCTTAGGGACATGGGGTCAGTGTGGGGACAGCACGGTAACAGCGGGGAACAGCATGGGGACAGTGCAAGGATGGGACCACCCGTGGGGATGGGGACACTTTGGGGACACTCTGGGGACACTTTGGGGGATGGGGACACTTTGGGGACACTCTGGGGACACCAGGGGACTCACGGCGAACTTGTCGTAGAGCTGGTAGGTGAGCAGGGGGTTGGGCAGCTCGCGGCAGTAGGCTTTGCACAGGGAGCTGACGCAGTGCACATCCTGCAGGTACAGCGGGCGGGACAGCTCCGGGACTCGCTGGGACTCGAACTCCTGACTGCGAGATGGATTGGGGTATGGGATTTGGGATTGGGGTGTGGGATTTGGGATATGGGATATGGAAACATGGGGATATGGAGTGTGGGATATGGGATATAATGCACTCCAGCTCCGGGACTCGCTGGGACTCGAACTCCTGACTGCGAGATGGATTGGGGTATGGGATTGGGATTGGGAGTTTGGGATATAGGATATGGGATATGGAATATGGGACACAGCCTGTGCCAGCTCCGGGACTCACTGGGACTCGAACTCCTGACTGCGAGATGGATTGGGGTATGGAATTTGGGATTTGGGATTGGGATTTGGGGTGTGGGATATGGGATATGGGACATGGGATACAGCCCATGCCAGCTCAGGGACTCGCTGGGACTGGAACTCCTGCCTGGGAGATGGGATTGGGAGTTTGGGATTGGGTTATGGGATTTGGGATTGGGGTGTGGGATATGGGATATGGGATATGGGATATGGGATACAGCCTGTGCCAGCTCCGGGACACACTGGGACTCGAACTCCTGACTGCGAGATGGGATTGGGAATTTGGGATTGGGAATTTGCGACTGGGGTATGGGATATGGGGTATGGGATCTGGGATATGGGGACACAGGGATAAAGGGAAAAGGCATATGGGGACATGGGAATATTGGGACAAGGGGGGGACATGGGAACATGTCAGCAAATGGGACAGGGGGACAGTGGGGGTGTTGGGGGCATTGGGGACCTTGGGGGTGTTGGGGACACTGGGGACACTGCGGGCACAGGGGACACCAGCAGCTCTGGGGTTCCCCAAGGAGCGGTGGGGAAACTTCCAGGAAAGAAACAAAAGAGGGAAAAACTGACCCAAAACCGGGGAGAGGGAAAGGGAACGGTGAGAAAAACCCCAAAAGCAATAAAGAGGGAAAAAGGGAAGGAAAGGAGAGGGGAAGAGGGCTGGGGGATGGGGGATGGGAAGGGGCCGGGGGGAGGGGGAGGGGGGATGGGGCTGGATAGGCAGCTCCGCACGGGGAGGGGGAGGGGGACTTGGAGGGGATTCTGTGGCCCATCCCCCCGTCCCTGTCACCACCTGTCCGCTCCCATCCCATCCCATCCCATCCCATCCCATCAATCCCACCGATCCCATCCTGTCCCCATCTCCCACCCCTTTTCCCGCCAGTTGATCCTGTCCGATCTCCAGCTCCATCCCAGTGCCCTCCGGTCCCGATCCCGATCCTGATCCCGATCCCGAACCCGCCCCGTTTCCATCCCCATCCCGATCCGTGCCCTCTTCCCATCCCAGTCCTAATCTCCACTCCGTTCCCGTCCCGATCCCGTCCTCATCCCCATCCCGACCCCTGTCCCCATCCCAATCCCGACCCCTGTCCCCGCTCCATTCCCGCCCCATCCCCATCCCCATCCCCATCCCCATCCCCATCCCCATCCCCATCCCCTTCCCCATCCCCTTCCCCATCCCCTTCCCCTTGCCGATCCCCAGCCCCACCCCATCCAGGTTCCTCTCTCGATCCCGATCCCCACTCCGTCCCCATTCCCATCTCCGCCCCATCCCGATCCCGATCCCAATCCCCGCTCCGTCCCCATCCCGATCCCTGCCACGTTCTTATCCCCATCCCTGCCCCATCCCCATCCCGATCTCGATCCCCACTCGGTCCCAATCCCGCTGCCGCTCCCGATCCCGCCCCGTTCCCATCCCTATCCCCAGCCCCGCCCCGTCCCCTTCCCGATCCCGATCCCATCCCCATCCCCATCCCCATCCCCATCCCCATCCCCATCCCCATCCCCATTCCCATCCCTATCCCGCCCCACTCCCGCCCCGCTCCCGATCCCACTCCCGTCCCGCCCCCTGTCCCATTCCCACCCCCATCCCAACCCGTCTCCCTCCCGGTTCCCTGCCCTGTTCCGGATCCCGATCCCTCCCCGTTCGCTGCCCCATTCCCGCACTCGCCCCGATCCCGTCCCGCTCCCTGCCCCGTTCCCACCCCATCCCGATCCCACTCCCGCTCCCGATCCCTTCCCGCTCCCTGCCCTGTTCCCGATACCGCTCCCGATCCCGACCCGTCTCCCGCCCGGTTCCCTGCCCCGTTCCGAATCCCGATCCCGATCCCTTCCCGCTCCCGCCCCGATCCCACTCCCACTCCCGTTCCCACCCCATCCCTTCCCGCTCCCTGCCCTGTTCCCGATACCGCTCCCGATCCCTCCCCGCTCCCAGCCCCACTCCCGATCCCAATTCCCGATCCCGATCCCACTCCCGCCCCACTCCCGATCCCAATTCCCGATCCCGATCCTACTCCCGCCCCGCTCCCAGCCCCATTCCCACCCCGATCCCGTTCCCGATCCCGCTTCCGATCCCGCTCCCGCCCCGCCCCGCTCACCGCAGCCGCTGGATGTTGGAGGACACCCCGGACAGGCGGTAGATGCCATCGACCACCCCGTGCTGCTCCACGAACTCCGTGCAGCTCCGGAGCACCTGCGGCACTGCGGGACACGGACCCATGGACACCGGGATCCGCCGGGTGTCACTGAGCCCGGATCCCGGTAAACCCGGATCCCACTGGGTCCCGCTGATCCCGGATCCCGGTAAACCCGGATCCCACTGGGTCCCGCTGATCCCGGATCCCGATGAGCCCAGATCCCACTGAACCCGGATCCCACTGAGCCCAACTGGTCCTAAATCCCACGGAGTCCCACTGATCCTGGATCCCACCAGGTCCCGCTGATCCCAGATCCCACAGTGTCCATCTGATCCTGGATCCGGCAGCATCCAGCTGAGCCCAGATCCATCAGCGCCCACCAGACCCAGCTCCAGACCCCAAATCCACCCACACTCACCTGAGCCTGGACCCAGATCCTGGATCTGGCATCACCCACCTGGGCCTGGACCTGAATCCCAGATCTGGCATCGCCCACTTGGGCCTGACCCCAAATCCCAGATCCAGCATTGCCCACCTGAACCCAAACCTGAATCCTGGAAATGGCATCTCCCACCTGAGCCTGGACCCACATGCCAGATCTGGCATCGCTCACCTGAGCCTGGCCCCAAATCCCGGATCTGGCATTTCCCACCTGAGCCTGGCCCCAAATCCTGGATCTGGCATCTCCCACCTGGGCCTGACCCCAAATCCCAGGTCTGGCATCTCCATCTCCAGCCTGACCCCAAATCCTGGATCCGGCACTGCCCACCTGATCCCAGCCCCACCAGGGCCGGGGGGACAGGGACAACCTCGGCCACCACGCCCCTGATGTCCCCACAGGGTCCCTGCACCAGTCCTGGGCCACCAAACCCACAGGTGTGGGGACACTGAATCCCCAGGGGTGGGGACACCAACTTCAGAGGGACATGGCCACTGACTCCCAAGGGATGGGGCCACCAACTCCACAAGGATGGGGCCACCAGTTCTGCAGGGACAAGGCCACAGACCCCACAGGGATGAGGCCACCAACTCCACATGGGGATTCCACAGGGACGAGGCCACCAGCTCCATGGGGATGAAGCCACCAAATTTGAAAGGATGAAACCACCAACTCCACTAGGATAAGGCCACCAGTTCCCAAAGGATGGAGCCACCAAATCCTGAGGAACAGGGCCACCAACGCCACCGGGATGAGGCCACCAAATTCCAGAGGATGAGGCCACCAACTCCACTGGGATGAAGCCACCAAGTCCTCCAGGATGAAGCCACCAAATAGGAAAGGATGAAACCACCCAATCCCAGAGGATGAAGCCACCCAATCCCAAAAGATGGAGCCACCAACTCCACTGGGATGAAGCCACCCAATCCCAGAGGATGGAGTCACCAACTCCACCAGGATGAGGCCATCAGATTCCCAGAGATGAAGCCACCAAATCCCAAAGGATGAAACCACCAAATCCCAGAGGATGAAACCACCAAATCCTAAAGGATGACACCACCAACCCCACAGAGATGAAGCCACCAAATCCCAAAGGATGAAACCACCAAATCCCAAAGGATGAAGCCACCAACCCCACCGGGACGAAGCCACCCCATCCCAAGGCACAAACCCCAACCCCCCAGCCCCGAGCCCCCCGGGACTGCAGCCCCCCGGAGCCCCAACCCCCCAAATCCCGGCACAGCCTCGGCGCCCACGGCGCTTCCTGGAGCTCCGGTGACGCAACGCGTGGCGCAAGTCCCCCTCCCGTCCCCTCCGGGGCCCCCTGCCCGCTTCCCTCGGTGGCCCCGGTGGCCGTGGTGGCCCCGGTGGCCCCGGGGGGCTCAGGGGTGGGCGGGTGGCACTCACCGTCCTGCCCCGAGCGCTGCAGATGCTCGCGGAGGTCACAGCCGAAGAGGCGCTCCCGGGAGCCGCCCTTGCGCCTCGCCCGCTGCCGGGCCTTGAGCGCCAGGGACATGGGGACAGCGCGGGGACAGCGCGGGGACACGGCGGGGACACGGCGGGGACACGGCGGGGACAAGGGGACACACCAGGGGGGTCCCGGCGCTGTCCCCGCGGGGGTGGCAGGAAGGCGGAGGCCTCGCTCGAGGCGCTTCCTGCTGCCGCGGCCGCGAAACCGCGGCAAGGGCGGAGACGCCTGCGCACACGAGTGTGCAAGGGACACGCCCTGGGGACACGGGGACACGGGGGTGTGACAGGGACACGCCCTGGGGACATGTGAGTGTGCAAGGGACACGCCCTTGGGACATGTGAGTGTGCAAGGGACACGCCCTGAGGACACACGAGCATGCAAGGGACACACCCTGGGGACACGGGGGTGTGACAGGGACACGTGAGTGTGCGAGGGATAGGCTGAAGGGACACACGAGTGTGTAAGGGACACGCCCTTGGGACACGGGGACACGGGGGTGTGGCAGGGACACACCCTAAGAGCACGTGAGTGTGCAAGGGACAGGCTCAGGGGACACGTGAGTGTGCAAGGGACACGACCTAGGGACACGGGGACACTTGGGTGTGAAAGGGACACGCCCTGGGGACACGTGGGTGTGCAAGGGACACGCCCTGGAGACACGGGGACACGGGGGTGTGACAGGGACACGCCCTGGGGACACACGAGTGTGCAAGGGACATGCCCTGGGGACACAGGAACACGGGGGTGTGACAGGGACACGCCCTGGGGACATGTGAGTGTGCAAGGGACACACCCTGGGGACATATGGGTGTGCAAGGGACAGGTTCAGAGGACACGGGGACACGGGGGTGTGACAGGGACATGCCCTGGGGACACATGCGTGTGCAAGGGACACACCCTGAGGACACACACGTGTGTGACAGGGACACGCCCTGGGGACATGTGAGTGTGCAAGGGACACGCCCTGGGGTGACGGGGACACACGCGTGTGCAAGGCTGTGCACAGCCAGGTGATCCCATGCCCACCCACACACACATGTGCAAGGCTGTACACACCCTCCTTCACACTCACACAACCCTGCGGCCTCGCTCTTGCACACACCTGTGCACACCTGTGTGAGTGTGTGACACTCACCTGCCCCTGCACACACCTGTGCACACTCACCTGCCCTGCACACACACCTGTGCACACCTGTGTGAGTGTGCGACACTCACCTGCCCCTGTACACACCTGTGCACATTCACCTGCCCTGCACACACACACCTGTGCATACCTGTGTGAGTGTGACACTCACCTGTCCCTGCACACACCTGTGCACACTCACCTGCTCTCACACTCACCTGCTCTCACACTCACCTGTGCACACCAGCTGCACACACTCACCTGTGCACACTTGTGTGAGTGTGTGACACTCACTTGCCCCTGCACACACCTGTGCACATTCACGTGCTCTCACACTCACACCTGTGCACACTCACCTGCCCTGCACACACACCTGTGCACACCTGTGTGAGTGTGACACTCACCTGCTTTCACACACCTGTGCACATTCACCTGCTCTCACACTCACCTGCGCACACCAGCTGCACACACTCACCTGTGCACACCTGTGTGTGTGACACTCACCTGCCCCTGCACACACCTGTGCACACTCACCTGCCCCTGCACACACCTGTGCACACTCACGTGCTCTCACACTCGCCTGTGCACACTCGCCTGCACACACACCTGTGCACACTCACACAACCCTGCGCACACTCACCTGTCCCTGCACACACCTGTGCACACTCACCTGCACACACTCACCTGCGTGCACACACAGCTGTGCACACTCACCTGTGCACACTCACACAACCCTGCACACACCTGTGCACACTCACCTGCTCTCTCACACCTGTGCACACCTGTGTGAGCCGTGGCAGTGTCCCCACCCTTGCACACATGTGTGACACGGGGCACACCCTTGTTCACACCTGCACACGCCCTTACATGTGCCCTTGTCACCCCCGTGTCACCCCCGTGTCACCCCCGTGTCACCCACACGTTACCTGTGCCACCTGCATGTCACGGTGTCACCACCATGTCACCATGTCACCTGTGTGTTTACCGATGTCACCCCCGTGTCACCTGCGTGTCTCGGTGTTAGCCGCCACTCGCCGTGTCACCCTGTGTCTCAATGTGACCCCTGTGTCACCATGTCACCTGGGTGTCACAGTGTCACCCCCACGTCACCCCCATGTCACCCGTGCCACCCCTGTGTCACCCGCGTGTCTCAGTGTCACCCCCTCACCACCGTGTCACCTGTGTATGTCAGTGTCACCCCCACGTCACCTTGTCACCCAGGCAATATCCGATGTCACCTGTGCGTTACCCATGTCACCTGCATGTTATCTTGTCACGCCCACATCACCCAGGTCACCCACATGTCTCAATGTCACCCTGTGTCACCATGTCACCCGTGCCACCCCCATGCCACACAAGTGTCCCCATGTCACCAGAGTGTCTCAATGTCACCTGCATTACCCAGGTCACCTGCGTGCCACTCGCCTCTCTCAGTGTCACCCGCCACTCACCTTGTCACCTGCATGTCACCTGTGTCACCCCCATGTCCCCTGTGTCTCAGTGGCACCTGCACTACCCATGTCACCTGCTTGTGTTGGTGTCACCCCCGTGTCCCCATGTCCCCTCTGTCCCACCTGTGTTCCCATGTCACCCACGTGTCACCTGTGCCACCCCCGTGCTGCGTGCATGTCCCCATGTCACCTGCCTGTCTCAGTGTCACCCCCATGTCACCATGTCACTCACATGTCACCCATGCTATCCCCATGCCACACGAGTGTCCCCATGTCACCCGCCTCTCTCAGTGTCACCCGCCACTCACCTTGTCACCTGCATGTCACCTGTGTCACCCCCATGTCCCCTGTGTCTCAGTGTCACCTGCACTACCCATGTCACCCGCCTGTCTCAGTGTCCCCCGGTGTCCCCCGGTGTCCCCAAGCTGTCACACGCTCGCCCAGCCCCGCGGGTCCTTTATTTACAGATTCTATACAGGCTGTACAGCCCCTCCCCCACCGGGGAGGGGACACGGCTGTCACCGGCGCCCCCACACCCGGGGAGAGGGGACACGGCTGTCACCGGTGCCACCACACCCGGGGAGAGGGGACACGGCTGTCACCGGTGCCACCACACCCGGGGAGAGGGGACGCGGCAATCCCGAGTGTCCCCAGTGCCACCACAGCCCGGCGGATGAGGGAACACGAGTGTCCCCAGTGTCCCGAGTGTCACCGCGGCCCGGGGGAGAGGGGACACGGCTGTCACCAGCGCCACCACAGCCCGGACACTGCAATCCCGAGTGTCCCCAGTGTCACCGCAGTCCCGGGGGTTGGGGACACACGGGGTCTCCTGCCCCGCCCGGTCCTGGGGTGTCCCCGGTGTCACCGCGAGTGTCCCCAGCGCAGTGTCGGGTGGCACCTGGGGACAGGAGCTTGTCCTGGCTTTGTCCCCAGCCTGTGCCAGCAGGGAGGTGGCACTTGGGGACCACAGTCTGTCCTGGACACCAAGCGAGCGATGAGGTGGCACTTGGGGACAGCAGAATGTCCTGGGGGTCAGTGGTGTCCCCAAGCCTGGGATAGCAGGGAGGTGGCACCTGGGGACAGCAGCTTGTCCTGGGGCTTGTCCCCAAGCCTGTGCCAGCAGGGGGGTGACATTTGGGGACCAGAGTCTGTTTGTGACCCCACAGCAGCAGGGAGGTGACACTTGGGGACTGGAGCATGTCCAGGGGTGCCATGTGTGTCCCCAAGCCTGTGCCAGCAGCGAGGTGACATTTAGGGACAGCAGAATGTCCTGGGGCTTGGTGATGTCCCCAACCCCACACCAGCGGGGAGGTGACAGCTGGGGACTGAAGTCCATCCTTGACCCCACACCAGCAGGAAGGTGACATTTGGGGACCACAGCCAGTCCTGGGGCACAGTCCATGTCCCCAGCCCCACACCAGTAGCGAGGTGACACCTGGGGCACTGTCCTTGTCCTCAGTGCCACACCAGCAGCGAGGTGACATTTGAGAACTGAAGTCCATCACTAACCCCACACCAGCCGGGAGGTGACATTTGGGGACCACAGCCAGTCCTGGGGCACTGTCCATATCCCCAACCCCACGCCAGCAGGGAGGTGACACCTGGAGCACTGTCCTTGTCCCCAACGCCACACCAGCAGCAGGGTGACATTTAGGGACCAGAGTCCATATCCCCAACCCCACACCAGCAGGGAGGTGACACCTGGAGCACTGTCCTTGTTCCCAACGCCACACCAGCAGGGAGGTGACATCTGGGGACCAGAGTCCATATCCCCAGCCCCACACCAGCAGGGAGGTGACACCTGGGGACCGAAGCGGCAGGGGCACAGCCCTGCGGGCGCGGTGGGCGCTGGCCATCCCCTGCCTGTCCCCGTGTCCCCGTGTCCCCGTGTCCCTGGCGGTCACACCAGGTGGCCGCGGCCGTTGATGTAGATGCCGTTGGAGCTCGGCTTGGCCTGCAGCATGCCGTTCTCCTGCACGAAGTGGGTCATGGCCTGCTTGATGGGATCTCCGCCGCCGCCGCCATCCTCCTCCTCCTCCTTCGCCTCCTTCCCGGCCGGCTCCGGTGGCGGTGGCGCCGCGGGGACAATGGTGACAACGGGGACGTCGGTCTGCGTCTCGATCTCGCGCACCGTGGAGAGCGTGGAGTAACTGCGGCCCTCGGGCTCCTCGCTCTGGGGACAAGGGACAGGTCAGGGTGACGCCTGGGTGGGGTGGGGGACGTGGGGATTGATGGGGATGAGGGACACGTCAGGTGTGACACCGGGGCGAGGGACACATGGATTGATGGGGACATGGGCACTGATGGGGACACGGGGATTATGGGGACAAGGGGATTGTGGGACAAGGGACATGTCAGGGGTGACACCGGGCAGGGTGGGGGACATGGGGATTGATGGGGACATGGGCACTGATAGGGACACGGGGATTGATGGGGACACAGGGACCAATGGGGACACGGGCACTATGGGGACATAGGGACTGATGAGAACCTGGTCACCATGGGGACACAGGGACCAATGGGGACCTTGGGACCAATGGGGACCTTGGGACCAATGGGGACACAGGCACTATGGGGACACAGGGACCAATGGGGATGTGGGAACCATGGGGACACAGGGACCAGTGGAGACACAAGGACTGATGGGGACACAGGGACCAAAGGGGACATGGGCACCATGGGGACACAGTGTTGATGGAGACACGAGCACTGATGGGGACACAGGTGCCACCAGGGATGTGAGCACCAATAGGGTCACAGAGACCAATGGGGACATGGGCACTGACAGGGACACGGTCACTCCTTTGTCCCCCGTTGTCCCCCGTGTCTCACCATGGCAGAGCAGATGCTGGTGCCACGCAGGCTGTCCCCTCTCAGGCTGTCCCCTCTCAGACTGTCCCCTCTCAGGCTGTCCCCTCGCAGGCTGCCCTGGCGACTCTCCGTCCGCAGCTGCAGCGTCTCCTCCAGCTGGGACAGACTGGTCAGCGCCCAGGACAGCCCAGGACAGCCCAGGATATCCCCAGATATCCCTGGACACCCCACATTCCAGCTCTACAGACACCCCATGGACATCCTGTGGACACCCCATGGACACCCCACTGCCTGGACCTATGGACACCCCATGGACACCCCATAAACACCCCATGGACACCCCATGGACACCCCATGGACACCCCACAGTCTGACCCCATGGACACTCCATGGACACCATATGGACACTCCATGGACACCCCATGGACACTCCATGGACACCACCTGGACACCCCACAGCACCCATCATGGACATCGCACAGTCTGACCCCATGGGTGCCCCGTTGACCCCATCCCGTGGACACCCCATGGACATCCCATGGACACTCCATGGACATCCCATGGACACCCCCAGACACCCCATGGCACCCCTCATGGACACCCCATGGATGTTCCCAGACACTCCATGGACACCCAATGGACACCCAATGGACACCCTATGGACACCCTATGGACAGCCCTGGACACTCCATGGACACCCCATGGACATTCCATGGACACCCCATGGACAGTCCATGGACACCCCATGGACAGCCCTGGACACTCCATGGACACCCTATGGACATCTTATGGACATCCCATGGACAGCCCTGGACACTCCATGGACACCCTATGGACACCCTATGGACACCCCATGGACACCCCATGGACACCCCATGGACACCCCCAGACACTCCATGGACCTATGGACACCCTATGGACATCCCTGGACACTCCATGGACACCCTATGGACACCCTATGGACACCCCACGGACACCCCATGGCACCCCATGGACACTCCATGGACACCCCATGGACATCCTATGGACACCCCTGGACACTCCATGGACACCCTATGGACACCCTATGGACACCCCATGGACATCCTATGGACACTCCATGGACACCCCATAGCCCAACCCAAAACCCCCTTTTCCTGGACACCTGACCACCCAGGTGACCCCAACCCCTCTGCCGTGTCCCCCCGTGACCCCAGCCTGTCCCCACCTGTGCCCGAGGGTCACTGCTGTGGCTGGAGTGAAGCCTCCGGATGGAATTCTCCCGCGTCAGTGTCAGCTCCTCCTCGCTGGGGACACAGGGGACACTCAGCGTTGGCACCACCTCGTCCCCTCCGTGTCCCCATGTGTCCCCCTGCATCCCCCATGTGTCCCCTGTGTCCCTTGTGTGCTCCCATGGGGGACACTCAGCGCCAGCCCTGCTGTGTCCCCTCGGTGTCCCCTGAGTCCCTCGTGTCCTCCCACGGGGGACACTCAGCACCAGCTCCGCCATGTCCCACTCATGTCCCCTATGTCCCCTGATCTCACACATCCCTTGTCCCCTCATACCTCCCATGTGTCCATGTGCCCACGTGTCCCCTGTCCCCATGTCCCCATTTACCCCTATATCCCCCACATCTGTCATATTCCGCCATGTCCCCATGCCACCATGTCCCCATGTCTCCCCATGTCCACCATGTTCCTCCATGTCCCTATGTCCCATAATGTCCCCCAATGTCCCCATATCAACCTGTCCCCCATATCAGCCATGTCCCCATGCTGCCATATCCCAATGTCCACATGTCCCACCATGTCCCCCAATGTCCCCTGTCTCCATGTCCTTCCATGTCCCCATGTCCCGCCATGTCCCCATGTCCCACCATGTCCCCTGTCCCCATGTTGCCATGTCCCCAATATCCCCATGTCCCCCATAACCCCATGTCCTCCCAGGTCCCTCCATGTACCTATGTCCCCCAATGTCCCCCATGTCCCTATGTCTCTCCATGTCCCCCAATGTCCCCATGTCCCCTATATCCACCATCTCCCTCAGTGTCCCCCAATCTCCCCCAATGTCCCCCCATGTCCCCACATCCCCCAATGTCCCCCCTGTCCCTCCCTTACTACTTCTCGGAGATGCGCTGTGTCTTGCGTTTGTGGTAGAGCGTCATCACCACGACGACGATGACAAGGACACAGAGCAGGACAGCGGCGATGACCCCAACCACCACCACTGAGGCAGACACCAGGTCCACGCGGCGCACCGTGTCCTCTGAGGGACAAGGGACACGTCAGGGGTGCCACCATGGGTCAGGGGACAGGCCAGAGGGGAGGGGACAGCCCAAAGGGGAGGGGACAGTCCAAAGAGGGGGGACATCCGAAAAGGGACACCCCAAACAGGGGGGGACATCCCAAAGGGGTCAGGGGACACCCCAAAGAGGGGGGACAGCCCAAATGGGGTCAGTGGGACACTCCAAAGAGGGGGACATCCCACAGGGGTCAGGGGACAATCCCAAAGAGGGGGGACATCCCAAAAGGGGATTATGGGACACCCCACAGGGGTCAGGGGACACTCCAAAGGAGGGGACATCCCAAAAGGGGTCAGGGGGACAAACACATCCATGGATGGATGGACCAGTCAATGGATGGGCAGGTGGATGGACAGATGGACAAGAACATTCATGGATGGATGGATGGATGGATGGATGGATGGATGGATGGATGGATGGATGAGTCCATGGATGGACAGATGGACGAGTCCATCCACAGGTGGATGAATCCATGGATAGATGGACTGACAAACACATCTGGGGTGGGTGGATGGACAGATGGACGGATGGACAACTCCACGGCTGGACAAGCCCATGGACAGTAGATGGGTGACCAGTGGGTGAGAATGGACAGCAAGAAGTGCTGGAGGGACAGATGGACAAATCCATGGATGGACAAGCCCATGGATGGTGGTGGGTGGATGAGTGATCAGTGGTTGGGGATGGACAGTGAGAGATGCCAGAGAGATGGACAGACAGATGGACGGAATGATGGATGGATGGGTGGGAATCGGGAGGGACGAAGCAGGTAGATGAGTGGACAGAAGGGTGGCAGAGTGGACAGAAGGGCAGGTCAGGGGACAGAAGGGTGGATGAGTGGACAGAAGGGCAGGTCAGGGGACAGAAGGGCGGATGAGTGGACAGAAGGGTAGATGAATGGACAGAAGGGTGGATGAATGGACAGAAGGGTGGATGAGTGGACGGAAGGGTGGATGAATGGACAGAAGGGTGGATGAGTGGACGGAAGGGTGGATGAGAGGTGAGTAAGGGATGAGCACACGATGAGTGGACGGGCGTGGAAAAGGGACGGACGAGAGTGGGATGGGCATGGGAGGGGAGGAGTGGAGGTGGGAGGGACGGACGGGTGGATGAATGGACGGATGGACGGAAGGGTGGATGAATGAATGGATGGGTGGATGGACGGACAGGTGGACAGAGGTGTAGATGAACGGACAGATGGGTGGACAGACAGATGAGTGGACAGAGCGATGCTTGGATAAATGGACAGACAGATGGACAGACAGGATGGACAGAGAAGCAAAGCCCAGCTCCCCCATGACCCCCATCCCCCTCCCAAGGTGTCCCCGGTGTCCCTGTCCCCACCTGTGGCACGTCCCCGGATGCTGACATTGGCCCTGGCCTCCTTGGCGGCCACGCGGTTGGACACTCGGCACACGTAGTCACCAGCGTCAGCCACGGCCAGCGGCCGCTGGAACAGCAGGGTGTCCCCCTTGGCCTTCACCCCTGCGGGCAGCGGCGCGTCCACCCTGCGGGGACACCGCGGTGTCAGCCTGGTGACAGTGCCTGGTGACAGCTCCCAGTGACATCCCGGTGCCAGCCCCTGGTGACAGCCCCTGGTGACAGCCCCGAGGGACAGCTCCAGGTGACAGCCCCCAGTGTCATTCCAGTGATATCCCCCGGTGCCAGCCCCTGCTGTCACCTCAGTACCAGGCTCCGGTGATAGCCCTGGTGACACCCCCTGTGTCAGCCCCCAGTGTCATCCCGGTGCCAGCCTCCAGTGACATCCCCGGTGACACCCCCCGCTGTCATCCCGGTGCCACCCCCAGTGACGGCCCCAGCCTGCCCGGGCGGGCGCGGGCGGTGGCGGTGGCGCGGTGGCATCAAAGCTGGCAGTGCCGGTTCCCACGGGTGACGCCCAGCCGGGCACCGCGGGGCCTGTCCGGGCTTGCGGCACTACCGGCAGCGCCGCGGCGGCAGCGGCACGGCGGGGTGGGGACACGGGGACGGGCGGGGTGGGTGAGGGACAGGGGGACACCGGGGGGACGGGATGGGTGGCAGGGACACGGTCTGGGGGGATGGGAGTGTGGCAGGCAGACGGGTGCTGGACAGGGGGCACAGGAGGGACAGGGGGCATGTCAGGGAGAGGGGGACACGGGCGGAGGACATGGAGGGACAGGGGAACGTGGGGGACGGGGGGCACAGGAGGAACAGGGGAGTAGGTAGGGACAGGGGGACATGGCAGAGAGATAGGGGACACGGGCAGGGGGACATGGCAGGGATAGGGGGGACATGGCAGGGGCAGGGGGACATGGACGGGGGGACCCAGCATGGACAGGAGGACACGACAGGGACAGGGAGGACATGGCAGAGACAGCAGGGACGTGGCAAGGACAGGGGGGACACAGCAGGGACAGGGGGGACAGGGTAGGGACAGAGGGATGTGGCAGAGCCGGGGGAACACGGCAGGGACAGGTGGGACACGGCAGGGACGGGGGGGACATGGCAGGGACGGGGGGGACATGGCAGGGACATGGGCAGGGGGATATGGCAGGGATAAGGGACATGGAGGGGACATGGAGGGACACAGCGTGGCAGCTGGGACATGGTGGGGGGGGGGGGGGGTGGGGGGGGGGGGGGTGTGGGGGTGGGGGGGTGGACAGGGGCAGAGGGGACACAGCAGGGACATGGGGGGACATGGCAGGGACAGGGGGACACCAGCACAGGCCACTGGGACACAATAGGGACATGGGACATGGCCAGGACACGGACATGGTCAGGGGGAGACGGTGGGGACACGGACACGTGCAGGGGATAGAGCTGGGGCAGGGGACACTGCAGGGACACCACGGGGACACCGTAGGGACACGAACATGCTCCGGACCCTGGCGGGGACCCAGCCATGCCCAGGGGACACAGGGGACACGAGCGAGGGGAGCCAGGGCAGGAGGCCCTGGGGAGGTGACAGGAGGTGGCAGGAGATGGCAGGAGGTGACAGGAGGTGGCAGGAGGTGACAGGAGGTGGCAGGAGGTGGCAGTGGCCTCACCGTGTCCAGTTGTAGGTCGGGGGCGGGTTGCCATCCCCCAGGCAGGTCAGCGCCGCCCCCTCCATGCCCTCCTGCCACTCGGCCGTGTGACCCAGGACTGACGCGTCCGACAGGTCTGGGGACAGGGGGACAGTCAGGGGACAAAGCCCCACCACCCCAGGGTCCCCTCCTGTGTCACTCATCCCCCCCACAGTGCTGTCGTGTCCCCCCATTCCCAAAGCCCTTCCCTCGGTGTCCCCAAGGCTCTCCATGCCGATGTCCCCCAGTGTCACCTGTGTCCCCTACACTCCCAATGCCACCTGTTGTCCTCCATGTCACCAACACTCCACCTGCCCAGTGTCCCCCATGTCCCCAATGCCCCACATGTCTCTCAGTGTCCCCCCATGTCCCCCATATCCCTAAACGTCCCCCATGTCCCCAATGCCCCCATGTCCCTAACACCCCCCATGTCCGCCGTGCCCCCCATATCCCTCAATGTCCCTCCTGTCCCCAATGCTCACGATGTCCCCATGTACTCTTCATCCCTCAATGTCCCCCAAGACCTTTCCTGCCCCAAATGTCCCCAATGTCCATCACACCCCCATGCCCTTCGCACCCCATGTCCCCAACACCCTCCATGTCCCCAATGCCCCCCACGCCCCTAATGCCCATCACGTCCTCATGTCCCCAACGCCCCCCATGTCCCCAATACCCTCCATGTCCCCAGTCCCCATCACACACCCCAAGTCCCCAAATACCTGCCATGTCCCCAAATACCTGCCATGTCCCCTCACTCCCCTCACTCCCCATGTCCCCAATGTCCCCCATGTCCCCACACCCCCCTCACCCCTTTTGTCCCCAATGCCCTTCCCACTCCTCATGTCCCCAATGCCCTCCATGTCCCTTGTCATCCCCTGATGTCCCCAACAACCTCCACACCCCACCATGTCCCCAATGCCCCCCATGTCCCCACCACGCCCCACATCCCCAACACCCTCCATACCCCAAAAAGCCGCCGTGTCCCCACACCCCCTCACCCTCCATGTCCCTTGTCACCCCGCCACGTCCCCAGCACTCCCCACATCCCCATGTCCCCAACACCCCCCACACTCCCGTGTCCCCAGCACCCCCACACCCCCTTGTTCCCCATCCCCCGGTGTCCCCCGGTGTCCCCGCCCCGCGGCAGTGCCCGGTGTCTCACAGGCGACGCTGAGCAGGTGTGTGATCCTCTTCTCGTGGCTCAGCCCCGGGTGTGCCACCACGCAGGTGAGGCTCTTGCCGTTCATGCTGCGCCCGGGCACCAGGAAGAACTCGCTGGTGACCGAGGCGGACCGCGCGTGGGCAGAGCGCCGCGTGGCGTTGGTCCCGCGCACCTCGGTCTCCCAGCGCACCGACGGCACCGGGCTGCCCTCGGCCGTGCAGGACGCGGCCAGCGTGCGGCCCTGGCCCTCCTCCAGCGGCGGCCCGGGGTTCAGGATGGGCAGCGGTGGCACTGCGGGGGGACAGGGAGTGACACGGGTCAGGGTGGGGCGGGGATGGAGGGGTTTGTGGGGCACTCGGTGTGGCACCAGGGTGGCTGGTGTGGCCCGCGATGGCCGACGTGGCATCAGTGCGCGTTGTGTCCCTTGTGCTCTCCACGTACCCCATGTCCCCAATGTCCTCCATGTCCCCAAAGCCCACCACATCCCCAGTGTCTGTTTTGTCCCCTGTGCCCTCCAAGTACCTCATGTCCTAATGTCCTCCATGTCCCCAAAGCCCACTACATCCCTAATGCCCGTTGTGTCCCCTGTGCCCTCCACGTACCCCTTGTCCCCAGTGCCCGTTGTGTCCCCTGTGTCCCCCACACACCCCATGTCCCCAGTGCCCGTTGTGTCCCCTGTGTCCCCCACACACCCCATGTCCCCAATGTCCTCCCTGTCCTCTGTGCCCACCAGATCCCCAGTGCCCGTTGTGTCCCCTGTGCCCTCCAAGTACCCCATGTCCTCCACACCAGCTGCACCCCACATATTCCCATGTCCTCTGCGTCCCATGTGCCCCCATGTCCCCCACACCCCCTGTGCCCTCTGTGCTCCATGTCCCCCATGTCCCCCATGTCTCTGTGTCCTATGTCCCTCCCATGTTCCCCACACTCCCTATGTCCCCCACGTCCCCTGAGCCCCCATACCTCCCGTGTCACCAGTGTCCCATGCCCCCCTGCCCCTAATATCCCCCGTGTCCCCCATGTCCCCCCACACCCCCCACATCCCCCCTGCCTGCTGTGTCCCACATGCTCCCCATACCCTCCTTGCCTCCCGTGTCCCCCACACCTCCATGTCCCCCACATCCCCATGTCCCCTATGTCACCCTGGTGCCCCCTGTCCCCCACGCCCTGTATCCCCCACATCCCCCACGTGCCTCATGTCCCCCACGTCCCTCACACCCCCCATGCCCTGTGTCCCCTGTGTCCCCCACATCCCCCATGCCCCCATGTCCCCTGTGTCCCCTGTGTCCCCGCGCCCCACACTCACCCAGCACCCTGAGCGTCAGCCGCCCCTCGAAGTTGCCCATGGGGAAGGTGATGAGGTGACACTCGTAGTCGCCCTCGTCGCCCTGCACGGCGTTGCGCAGCACGATGGCTCCGTCCTCCAGGTCGCCTTGGCCGTGTCGCAGGACGCGACCCGCGAAGGGCTCCTGCACGTGCTCGCCGTGCTGCGGGTTCAGCACTGCCACCTCGGTGGGCACCGCGCCGGGGCCGCGCTTCAGCCACGTCACCTGCACCACCTGCTCCTGCTCCTGCGCCAGGTAGCGGCACGGCAGCACCACGTCCTGCCCCAGCACGGCTGTGACACTGCGCGGCACCTCCACGCGACCCCCGCCTGCGGGACAGAGGGACACCGTGGGGACAGGGACATGGGGATGGGACACCTCTGTGTGTGCACAGACACCTCCGTGCGGCCCCCGCCTGCGGGACATGGGGACACGGTGGGACATGGGGACATGGGGATGGGACACCTCGGTGTGTACACGGACACCTCCGCGCGACCCCCGCCTGTGGGAGAGAGGGGACACCGTGGGACATGGGGACATGGGGATGGGACACCTCTGTGTGTGCACAGACACCTCCGCGCGACCCCCGCCTGTGGGAGAGAGGGGACACCGTGGGACATGGGGACATGGGGACTTGGGGATGGGACACCTCTGTGTGTGCACAGACACCTCCGTGCGGCCCCCGCCTGCGGGACACAGGGGACACCGTGGGGACAGGGATATGGGAATGGGACACCTCTGTGGGTACAGACACCTCCGCGCGGCCCCTGCCTGCAGGGACAGAGGGGACACGGTGGGACACGGTGGGGACAGGGATATGGTATCTCCACGAGACCCCCGCCCGTGGGGCCAGAGGGGACACGGAGGGACAGAGATATGGCATCTCCGTGCAGTCCCCAGCTGCGGGACACGGGGATACGGTGGGACATGGGGACGTGGGGATGGGACACCTCTGTGTGGGCACAGACACCTGCACTCAGCCCCTGCCTGCGGGGACATGGGGACAGGGATGCGACACCTCCCTGTGTCCCCTCTGCCACCACCTGTGGGCACCAGGGGGGATAGGAGCGTGCAAGAGCACACCTGGGCACAGCTGGGTTTGCACTCACATGCGTGTAAGAGCCCTTGTGCACACCTGGGCACACCTGGGCAGGGCCCTGGCACACCTGGCCACAGCTGGGCACAGCTGCACAGGGCTCCAGCACACCTGGGCACACCTGGGCACACCTGGGCAGGGCTCTGGCACACCTAGGTGTACCTGTTCTTGCACTTGGGTTTGTGCGAGAGCACCTGTGCACACTCACACACACACTTGGGCACACCTGAGCACACTTGGGCACACCTGTTTTTGCACTTGGGTCTGTACAGGGTCACCTGTGCACACTCACACACACACCTGGGCACACCTGGGCACACCTGTGCTTGCACTTGGGTCTGTGCAAGAGGTCTTATGCACACCTGGGCACAGCCAGGCACACTGGGCACACCTGGGCAGGGCTCTGGCACACCTGGGTGTACCTGTTCTTGCACTTGGGTCTGTACAGGGTCACCTGTGCACTCGCACACACACCTGGGCACACCTGGGCACACCTGGGCAGGGCTCTGGCACACCTGAGTGTACCTGTGCTTGCACTTGGGTCTGTGTGAGGGCACCTGTGCACTCGCACACACACCTGGGCACACCTGGGCACACCTGTGCTTGCCCTCACACCTGTGCACACTCACACACACACCTGGGCACACCTGTTGAATTTGGGGTTCGGTGACTGGGGGTGCGGGTGTGGAGAGTGGCTGGGGTTTGGGGTCCAGGATTTGGGTTTTGGGGTGCAGATTTGGGTCTGGTTGGGGGGCAGCAGGTTTGGGGTGCGGGTTTGGGGTGCAGTTTTGGGGACTGGTAGGGGGTTTGGGGTCCAGGATTTGGGGTGCGGGTTCGGGTCTGCCTGGAGATGGGGATGCAGTTTTGGGGTGCAGGATTTGGGGTGCTGAGGGCTTTCTGGAGGTTTTGGGATGCAGCTTGGGGGATTGGGTTGCAGGTTTGGGGTGCAGATTTGGGATGTAGGATTTGGGGTGCGGGTAGTGGGCCCGGCACGCAGGATTTGGGGTGCAGGATTTGGGGTGCAGGATTTGGGGTGCAGGATTTGGGGTGTCGGTGCCGGGGACTGATTGTGGGGTTTGAGGCACAGGTTTAGGGTGCAGGATTTGGGGTGTGGTGTTTAGGGCTGCCTGAGGGTTTGGGGTGAGTGATTAGGGTCCGGGATTTGGAGTGCAGGTGCTGAGGGCTGATCGGGGGGTTCGAGGTGCATTTTGGGGTGCGGTTTTGGGGCCTGGCTGGGGGTTTGAGGATTTGGGGTGCAGATTTGAGGACCGGCTGGCAGTTTGGGGTGAAGGATTTGGGGAGCGAATTTGGGGGGCTGAGGTGCATTTTTAGGGTGCAGTTTTGGGGCCAGGCTGAGGATTTGTGGGGCAAGTTTGGGGTGCAGATTTGGGGTGCAAATCTGCGGTGGAGGATTTGGGGTCCAGGATTTGGAGAGCGGTTTTGGGGGGCAGATCGGGGGTTTCGAGGTGCATTTTTGGGGTGCAGTTTTGGGGCCTGGCTGGGGGTTTGAGGATTTGGGGTGCAGATTTGGGATGGAGGATTTGGGGTGCAGTTTTAGGGACTGGCTGGCAGTTTAGGGTCCAGGATTTGAGGATCGGTTTTGGGAGGAAGATCGGGGGTTTCGAGGTACATTTTTGGGGTGCAGTTTTGGGTCCTGGCTGGAGGTTTAAGGATTTGGGATGCAATTTTGGGGGGCTGATAGGGGGATTCGAGGTATATTTTTGGGGTGCAGTTTTGGGTCCTGGCTGGGGATTTGAGGCTTTGGGGTGCAGATTTGGGGTGCAGTTTTGGGGTGCAGTTTTGGGATGGAGGATTTGGGGTGCAGTTTTGGGCACCCGCTGGCAGTTTGGGGTCCAGTATTCGGGGGTACAGTTTTGGGGGACAGATCGGGTGTTTCGAGGTGCATTTTTGGGGGTACATTTTGGGGAGGGGGCGTGGCCGGGGGGCGTGTCCCGCGGGCAGTGGGCGTGTCCCTCCCGCCGCCGCCGCCAGAAGCGGCCAGGCCGGCCCGTCCAGCCCAACCGGCCGGGACAGATCCCGCTCTGCCGCCCCCGCCGAGCCCCCCGGGGGCTCCCCAAAAACCCCCCGTGATCCCCCAGTAGCCCCCCGACTCATTAACCCCTTCATCCCCCTCCCCTCCTCCTTCCCGCGCCGCCCCGCCATCCCCGCGTGCCTCAGTTTCCCCCAGCGCCGCCGCGCTCCCGGGGCCAACGGGCAGCTCGGGGGGTCCCGGGGGTGGCTCGGGGGTGTCCCGCGGGGGTCGCGGCGGGGCTGGGGGAGGTTGCGGGGTTCCGCGGGGAGGTTTCCCCCCTCGGGGCGTCCCCACCCAGCGCGGCCCGAGCGCGTGGGAACCGGAGCGGGGAACCGGCTGAACCGGATCGCGCATCCCCCACGCCCCGGCCGCGCGCGCGGGGGGGCCGCCAGCGGGGGATCCCGGGAATTTCGGGGGTCCCGGGGGGGTTGGGGGTCCCGAAGGAATCCCACGGGGGTGGAGAGCGCGGTTGTTTCCCACGGGGACGCGCGCGCACGTGCTGTGTCACCTCCTGTCCCCTCGTTGGGGGGGGGACAAACAGGCAGTGCTGGAGCCCCCCACCCCCAAAAAAATCCACCACACGCGCGTGGGGATCCTTGCACTCTCGTGGGAACCTTTGCACACCCGTGGGAAGCTCTTGCACGCTCGTGTGCAACCCACACCCCAAAGGGTTACAAGGCCTGGAGCGATGGTGGCGGGGCTGGGACCACCCGGACTCCCCGAGCTCCCCGTGGGGTGCGAGCCGCGCGTGGGGAGCGGTCAGCCCCCCCAGGGACCAGCGGGGGGGTTTGTTGTCCCCAGCCCGTTCCCACGGGGAAACTGAGGCACGGCGGGGGTGGGGGCGGGGCAGGGCAGGTGACCCCCCCGTCTGTGCGTCACCCGTGGGGGCAGAGACCCCCCACTCTGCGTGGAGACCCCAAATTGGGGATTGGGGACAACGGGGACACCCAAACTGCGGGGTGTGGGGACAATGGGAAGGGGGCGGCACAGGACCCCCCTGGGACATGGCGGTGTCGCCGTTCCCACGGGGTGTCCCCAACCCCCCCCGGGTGTCCCCAGCGCGGTCCGCGCCCCCCCCGAGTGGGGGGGAGGGGGAGGAACCCACGCAGCGCCGCAGGTGCGCACCCACGGGCACGCGCGCAGGTGTGCGCGCACACGCGTGTGAAGCGCCCCGGGCGCAGCCCCCCGGAGCCGCGGGGAGGCCGCGGGCGCGCGCACGGGCACGCGCGCGGACCCTCGGACCCCGGCGGGCAGGCGCGCGGCCGCAGGTGCTCGGGGCCGCAGGTGCACACGCGAGCGCACCCACGTACACACGCGCGCTCCCGCACCTGCACCGCGTGTGCGCGCACACCTGCGCGCGTCCCCGCGAGTCCCCCCACCGTCCCCGGTCCCCTGGAACCGCCGCTGCCCCCCGGCCCGGTTCCCCTTTCCCGGTCCCGGTTCCCCTTTCCCGGTCCCGGTTTCCTTTCCCGGTCCCGGTTTCCTTTCCCGGTCCCGGTTCTCATTTCCCGGTCCCGGTTTCACCCTCCCCGCCCCGGTTTCACCCTCCCCGCCCGGTCCCGGTCCCGCCGCTGCCCCCCCGGTCCCGGTTCTCCCCTCCGGGAGCAGCCGGTGCCCCCCGGGATCTCCCCCCCGTGGGAAGCGGTGCTCTCCCCGCTCCCGGTTCCCCCGCCGGTGTCCCAGCCGGTGCCGCCGCCCCCTTCCCCTCCCCGGTCCCCAGTCCCGGTGCCGGTGCCGGTCCGTGCCGGGCAGCCTTACCGGTGGCGGCGATAAGGAAGGCGAGGAGGAGCAGGGGCGCCCCGGGCCGCATCCCGCGGGGGTCCATGCGGAGCGCTCCGGGCTCACGGCGCGGCTCGGCCCCCGGCCAGCACCATCCGGGCCGGACCGAGCCCCACCGGCACCCTCCGGGACCCTCCGCGCCGCACCGGCACCCTCTGCGCAGCGCCTCGGCGGGACCCTCCGCGCCGGACCGGGCGGAACCGGGAGCCACCGGGAGCCACCGGGAGCCACCGGCACCCAGCGGGAGCCACCGGGGCGCACCGGGGGGCTCCGGGCCGAGCCTGGCCGGGCTGCACCGCGCCGGAGCGGGGCCGAGCGGGCCGAGCCGGGGCCGGTGGCGGCGGACGGGCCGGTGGCGGCGGACGGGCCGGTGCTGCTCCGCTCGGGACGGGACGGGACGGGACGGGGCAGGGGGCGGGGCCAGGCGCGCGGGGGGCGGGGCCTGGCGGGGCGGGGCGCAGGGCGGGGCCGGGCGGGGCGGACCGGTCGGGCAGGTCGGGCCGGGGGCGGGGCTGGGGCGCGGCCTTAAAGGGGCGATGGCCGCGGGGGGAGCGGGGGGGACACGCCCGGGCGGGGTGCCCGAGGGACAGGGGACAGCCGGGGGTGATCCCAGTGCTCCAAGTGATCCCAGTGTTCCCAGTGCTCCCAGTGATCCCAGGGATCCCAGTGATCCCAGTGATCCCCATGGCATTCCCAGTGCTCCCAGTGGCTCCCGTGACATTTCCAGCGCTCCCAGTGATCCCAGCGCTCCCCATGGCATTCCCAGCGCTCCCAGTGATCCCAGCGACTCGCATGACACTCCCAGTGCTCCCAGTGCTCCCAGTGTTCCTCATGGCATTCCTGGTGATCCCAGTCATCCCAGTCATCCCAGTGATCACAGTGCTCCTCATGGCATTCCCACAGATCCCAGTATTCCCAGTGATCCCCATGGCATCCCCAGTGCTCCTCATGGCATTCCCAGTGCTCCCAGTGCCCCCCATCGCCCTCCCAGTGCCTCTCGGCTCCATCCCAGTCCATTCCTGCCCCTCACCAGTGCTCCCACTGACCCCCCACGATTCCTCCCAGTGCTCCCAGTGGCACCCATGGTGCTTCCAGTGCCTCTCGCATCCCTCCCAGTCCATCCCTGATCCCTCCCAGTCCACTCCTGCGCCACACCAGTGCTCCCAGTGATTCCCATGTCCCTCCCAGGGCTCCCAGTGACCTTCACATCCCTCCCAGTTCCTCCCAGTGTCTCTCATTCCCTCCCAGTCCATTCCAGATCCCACCCAGTCCGTTCTTGCCCCCCACCAGTGCTCCCAGTGACGTCCCCACGTCCCTCCCAGTGACCCCCAAATTCCTCCCAGTTCTTCCCAGTGCCTCTCACATTCCACCCAGTCCATTCCTGCCTCACACCAGTGCTCCCAGTGACCCCCAAATCCCTCCCAGTGACCCCCAGATCCCTCCCAGTGCCTCCCCAGCGCCCCCCAACATATCCCAGTTCCTTCCCACAGCCGGGGAGGGGGGCCGAGGGCTGTCACCGACCTATCCCACCCCAGGAAATTTTGGGACCCCCCAGGAAATTTTGGGGTCCCCAAATCCCCCCAGGACACCACAGGGCAATCCGGGGGAGGTCGGGGGGACATTTATTGGCACAGCAAAATTTGGGAAAAGGGGGAAAAAACGGGATTTTGGGGGGAGCAGCAGAGGCTGAACAGAGCTCAGCACAGCAGTGACCCCCAAATTGGGGAGGGGGCGCCGGGGACCCCCCGAGGGCACCCAGGACCCCTCAGGCCCCCCCAGCTTCCGAGCTCTCCGGGGAAGGATCCTTGGAAGCTGCGCAGAGGTGGAAAAGCCCTGGGGGGTGGGAAAAAGGGGATTTGGGGTGAGGGAAGGGGATTTGGGACCCCCAAAACTATGAGGGGGTCCCAGTTCTGACTCTGCAGAGCCCAGGCACAGCTCAGTGCAGCAGTGACACCCCAAGTTCCCGTGACACCCCCAGTTCCGGTACCCCAAATTCTCGTGACCCTGCAGAGCCCGGACTGGGCTCAGCACAGTAGGGATCCCCCAAGTTCCTGTGACTCCCCAATTCTCGTGACACCCAAATTCCCGGTACCCCCCATTCCCGGTACCCCCCATCCCCGGTACCCCCCATTCCCGGTTCCCGGTTCCCACTCCGGTACTGGCTGAGCTGATCAGCACCACGGCCACCCAGCCCGGTACCCCCAATCCCCAGTACCCCCAATCCCCGGTACTCCCAAATTCCCACGTACCCCCCAATCCCGGTACCCCAATCCCCGGTACCCCCCATTCCCGGTACCCCCCAGTCCTCGGTACCCCTCATTCCCGGTACCCCCCATCCCAGGTACCCCCACTCACAGTAGCCCAATCCGGTACCGGCCGAGCCAATCAGCACCATGGCGACGGAGCCCGGTACCCCAATCCCGGTACCCCAATCTCGATACCCCAATCCCCGGTACCCCAATCCCGGTACCCCCATTCCCGGTTCCCGGTACCCCAATCTCGATACCCCAATCTCGGTACCCCAATCCCGGTACCCCAATCCCGGTACCCCAATTCCCGGTACCCCAATCTCGATACCCCAATCTCGATACCCCAATCCCGGTACCCCAATTCCCGGTGCCCCCCATTCCCGGTTCCCATTCCGGTACCGGCCGAGCTGATGAGCACCACGGACACTCAGTCGATACCCATCCCCGTTATGCCCGTTCCCGATTCCCCCATTCCCGGTACCCCCAGTCCCCATTCCAGGTTCCCGGTGTCCTATTCCTGTTCCCCCCGTTCCCCGTTCCCGGTTCCCAATCCCGGTACCGGCCGAGCCGATCAGCACCACGGCCACGCAGCCTGGTACCTCAATTCCCGGTACCCCCATTCCCGGTTCCCGGTACCCCAATCCCCGGTACCGGCCGAGCCGATGAGCACCACGAAATCCCCGGTACCCCATTCCCGGTACCCCATTCCCGGTACCCCCAGTCCCCATTCCTGGTTCCCGGTACCCCATTCCCGGTACCCCATTCCCGGTTCCCGTTCCCGGTACCGGCCGAGCCGATGAGCACCACGGCCACCCAGCCCAGGATGTAGGACCAGGAGAAGCTCCAGGAGCTCCGCAGAGGCACCAGCAGGGTCAGAGCTCCGCCCGAGTACACCCCGAGCCCCAGCAGCGCCAGCAGCCCTGCCGACAGCGGGACAGGGACACGGGTCAGGGGACAGGGGACAGGGACACGGGGTCAGGGGACAGGGACACGGGGTCAGGGGACAGGGACAGGGGGTCAGGGGACAGGGACAGGGGGGTCAAGGACAGGGACACGGGTCAGGGGACAGGGACACGGGGTCAGGGACACGGGGACAGGGGGGACAGGGACACGGGGTCAGGGGACAGCGGGACAGGGACACGGGGTCAGGGGACAGCGGGGACAGGGACACGGGGTGTCAGGGGACACGGGGTAAGGGGACACGGGGGACAGGGGACAGTGGGGGTCAGGGACACGGGGTCAGGGAGGAACGAAGGTTGGGGGTCAGGGACACGGGCTGGGGGTTCAGGGGCACGGGGGTCAGGGGACACGGAGGGGTCAGGGACAGAGGCTGGGGGGTCAGGGGACACGGGCTGGGGGTCAGGGGTCAGGGGACATGGGCATGGGGGGGTCAGGGACACGGAGGTCAGAGGACATGGGGGTCAGGGGACAAGGGGGGACACGGGGAGACAGGCACATGGGGGTCAGGGGGACACGGGGAGACAGGGACACGGGTTGGGGGGTCAGGGGCACAGCAGAGACCGAGAACAACTCAGCGCAGCAGTGACCCCCAGATCCCACATTGCAGAGAACGGGCACAGCTCAATACAGGAATGACAGCACAGCAGAGAACGGGCACAGCTCAGTGCACTGATGACCCCCAATTCCCACACTGCAGAGAACGGGCACAGCTCAGCGCATGAGTGATGGGCACAGCAGAGAACGGGCACAGCTCAATACAGGAATGACAGCACAGCAGAGACCGGGCACAGCTCAGTACATGAGTGACTGGCACAGCAGAGCCCGGGCACAGCTCAGTGCACCAGTGACCCCCAATTCCCACCCTGCAGAGCCCTGTCCCTGCCCAGCCCAGCGATGCCACCCCTGGGGACAGTCCCCGCGCCCCCCTGTCCCCACGTACCGGCCAGCAGCAGGGTGGCCCCGGCCACTCTGGCTCGCCCCCGCCGGCCCCCGCTGGCCCCCAGGGACAGCCCCAGGGCGAGTCCGGCGGCGGCGGCGACCACCGAGAGCAGCATCAGCACCCGCGTGGCCTCCAGGAGCGCTGCGGGGACACGGGTTGGGGACACCGCGGGGACACACGGGGGAACCCCCAGTTCCCGCCCTGCTGGGGATAGCCGGAGGTGACATCCCGGGGGACACAGGGGACATCCATAGGGACACCTGGGGGTGACATCTCGGGGGGTGTAGGGAACACCCTGGGGACATGGAGATACCCGGGGGTGACATCCCGGGGGACACAGGGGACACCCATGGGGACATGGCGATACCTGGGGGTGACATCTCCGGGAGATGTTGGGGACACCCGGGGGACACCCGGGGGTGACATCTCTGGGGGACACTCATGGGGACATGGCGATACCTAGTGGGGACATTCCCGGGAGATGCTGGGGACATCCATGGGGACATGGGGACACCCGTGGGTGGCATCTCCGGGGAATGCTGGGGACACCCTTGGGGACATCTCTGGGTTAAGCGGTTACCCGGGGGTGGCACTTCTGGGGACATGGGGACACTCTGGAGTGGAGTGCGACACCAGGGACACCACGGGCGACACCACGGGGGGACATTGGGGACACCAGGGACACCCCTAGGGGACAGCGGGGGGGACATTTCCCTGCAGGGATGAACCCCCCACTCCCCGTGTCGCCGGCCGTACCTGGGGTGGTGGCATGCGGGTGGCACTGTCCCCCGAGGCAGGAGTGCCACAGCCCCAGGCTGGCGCTGCCGCCCGGCGCGCGGCGCTGCACCCAGAAGTGGGTGGCCGTGGCGACAACCAGCAGGACCAGGCCGGTGGCACCGCACAGCAGCCCTCCCCCCGCGGCCATCCCTGCGGGGACACGGGGACAGCGTGGGGACAGCGGCGGGGACAGTGTGGGGACAGCGGCGGGGACAAGGCGACAGCGTGGGGACAGGGGGAGGATGGCGGGGACACGGGGACAGTGTGGGGACAGTGTAGGGACACCTCTGGGGGACACGGGGACGGAGTGGGGACAGCATGGGGACAATGTGGGGACAGTGGCGGGGACACGGGGAGGGACAGGGGAACATAGGGACAGTGGCGGGGACACGGGGATGGCTCTGGGAGTGTTTCTGGGGGACATGGGGACAGCGTGGGGACAGCATGAGGACAGCGGCGGGGACAGGGGGACAGCGGCAGGGACACGGCGATGGTGTGGGGACATAGGGACAGCTTGGGGACAGCGGTGGGGACAAGGAGACGGCGTGGGGACAGCGGCGAGGACAGCTGCAGGGACAGGGGGACAGCGGCGGGGACACGGGGACAGCATGGGGACAGCGGTGGGGAGAGTGGGACAGCGTAGGGACATCCCTGGGGGACAGGGGACAGAGTGGGGACAGCGGCGGGGACACGGGGACAGTATGGGGACATCTCTGAGAGATGCGGGGGACACCAATGGTGACATTTCTGGGGGACACCCATGGGGACAACTCTAAGCGACATGGAGGTACCCGGGGGTGGCTTCTGGAAGGGACACAGGGGACAATCACAGGGACATTTCTGGGGACATGGGAGCACCCGGAGGTGGCATCTCTGGGGACAAGGGGACACTCTGGAGGGGTGCGGGGACATCCCTGGGGGACACCACAGGGGGAACCAGGGGTGGGAACGTTGGGGACACCACTGGGGACATCAAAAGGGGACACTGGGGACATTAGGGACATTAGGGACAGCCACCCCGGCACTCACCAGCCTTCAGCAGCCGCCGCGCCGCTGCCCCATGGCCACCCGTCGCCGTGTCGCGCTGTCCCCGCGCTGTCCCCCGGAGCGCACAGGGCCCCCGGCACGTGGCGCTGCCATTGTTGGGGACACAATGCGGGAAGGCTCTGGGTGCCACCCGGCTGCTGAGGTGGCAGCAGCTTGTCCCCAGCCGGGTGACACTGCGGGGGAGGAGGGGACACGGCCGGGGTCACCCCAGGGGACACAGAGGGGAGCTGCCAGCGCCTTGGGGACAGCGGGTGACATCCCCGAGGGCAGGGGGGGATCGGGACACTGCGGGAGCGCGGCTGGGGAGGGGACACTGGGGACATTGGGGACACTGGCGACATTGGGGACACTGGGGACATGGCGATAGGGGGATATGGGGACACTGGGGACTTTGGGGACACTGGGGACACTGCGGCCATGGTGGACACTGGGGACATGAGGGAAAGGGACACTGGGGACATGGGGGACAGGGACGCTGAGGATGTGGGGACAATGAGATCAGAGACTTTGGGGACTCTGGGGACTTTGGGGACTTTGGGGACTTTGGGGACACGGGGACAGGGACATGGGGATATGGGGGACACTGGGGATGGGACATTGGAGACATGGGGACATTGGGGACCTTGGGGACACGGGGACACACGGGAACACACGGGGACACACGGGGACAGCGGGGACATCCCAGAAATGCCACCGCAAGGCCACCACCCTGCCCAGGGCCACCCCCGCCGCGGGACATCCCGGGTGACATCGGTGGGGGTGGCACAGGCCCAGGGGTCACCGGGCCCTGGGGACAACGGGGAGTGTCACCTCAGCTGGCATCCAGTCATGGTGGCTCTGGGGACAACGGGGAGGGGCAGTGGCACCCAGCGGTGGTGGCACTGGGGACCATGGGGACAGGTGACAATGGCACCCGGCCGTGGTGGGTCCATGAGGGGACAATCCTGGAGGTTGTCACCGTCCCACGGCCATGGTGACACTGGTGAAGGACCAGGGCACTGTCACCGTGGACAGGAGTGTCACCGTGGCCATGGCGGGGACTCGCCACTAAGGGACACTCGGGGACTGTCACCAGCGCGGCTCCGGACAGGGGCGGGGACAGGGACAGGACAGGACAGGGGACAGGACAGGGGACAGGGATAGGACAGGGACAAGGGACAGCGACAGGACAGGGGACAGGGGACAGGGACTGGGGACTGGGACAAGGGACTGGGACAAGGGACAGGAGACAGGGACAGGGGACAGGGGACAGGGACGGCGACATCTCCGAGTCCCACAGCCCCCCCTGCACACCCAGCCCTCCTAGGGGCATAAAGTGTTGTTGGGTGTTGTTGTGTGTTGGGGTGTGTTGTGGTTTGTTTGGGTGTTGTGTGGGTGTGTTGGTGTGTGTTGTTGGGGTGTTGTTTGTGTGGTGTTGGTGTTGTGTGGGGGTTGGGGGGGGGGTGAACCCCCAAGTGCCACCCCCGGCGACATCGGGGTGACACCGAACGCCTCGGGAAAGCCACGCGCGGAGCCCGAGTGCCACCACGGGGACTTTATTGGGGGGTGGGGGGACAGCGGGGGACATTGCATCCTGTGCCAGCCCTGGGTGACATCCCCGTTCTTTGTCACCCCTCGGGGACTTCTCCATCCTGTGCCACCTCCCCGGGGGACACCTGTGCCCTGTCCCACCCCTCCTGGGGACATCCCCGTCCTGTCACACCCCCCAGGGACATTCCTTGTGTGGGTGTGTTTTTGTTGGTGTGGTTGTGCGTTCTGTCCCACACCTCTTGGGGACATCCCCGATCTGTCACACCCCCGGGGGACACCTCCGTCCTGTGCCACCCTTCTTGGTGACATCCCAATCCTGTGCCACCTCCCCTGGGTGACATCCCCCTCCTGTGCCACCCCCTGGGGACATCGCTGTCCTGTCCCACCCCCCGGGGGACACCCCAATCTTGTCCCACACCCGCGATGGACTTCCCCGTCCTTTGTCACCCCCAGGTGACATCCCGCTCCTGTCCCACCCCCCCCCGGGTGACACTCCCGTCCTGTGCCACCCCTGTTGGTGACACCCCGCTCCTGTCCCCTGCTGTCCCCTCAGTCCTCCAGGTTGCGGAACGCTGCCACCATCTCCTCCTGCAGCTGCGCGTAGGACGCCAGGATCTGCTCCTCGCCGTCCTTCACGGGGTCCTGGCGACACGGGGGACACGGGGGGACAGCCAGCGGTCACCCCCAGAGCCGCACCGGGGGGTCACAGCCACCCCGTGTCACTGACACCCCAAAATCCAGCTGGAATTCATCGTGGGACCCCAAAATGGGTCACAAAGCCCCCCAAAAGCCACCCTGACCGTCACAAGGGACATGGGGACACAGCGGTGTCACCCCCAGACCCGCCCTGGGGGGTCACAGCCACCCCATGTCACTGACACCCCAAAATCCAGCTGGAATTCATTGTGGGACCCCAAAATGAGGTCACAGACACCCCAAAAACCCACCTTGAGCTTCGTGTGGGACACGGTGACGTCACCCCCAAAATGGGGTCACAAAGCCCCCCAAAATCCGCCTTGATTTTCGGATGGGACACGGTGACATGAGCCCCAAAATGGGGTGACATCCCCCCCAAAACCCACCTTGGATTGATTGTGGGACCCCAAAATGGGTCACAAAGCCCCCCAAAACCTACCTGGAATTCATTGTGGGACCCCAAAATGAGGTCAAAGCCCCCCAAAAGCCACCCTGACCATCACAAGGGACACGGGGACACAGCAGTGTCACCCCCAGAGCCGCACCGGGGGGTCACAGCCACCCCGTGTCACTGACACCCCAAAACCCACCTGGAATTCATCGTGGGACCCCAAAATGAGGTCACAGACCCCAAAACCCACCTGGAATTTATCCTGGGACCCCCAAAACCATGGGGAAGCTGCACCCAGACCCCCCAAATCCCTCCTTGACATTCCAAACCCCCCAAAATCCCCCTAAACCCCCCACCCTGACCCTCCAGGACCCCCCGAGACCCCCCGGAGACCCCTCGGATCCCTCCAGGTTCACCTGATTCCCCAAACCCATGACAATTTTGCACCCTGACCCCCCCAAATTCCCATTTTGACACCCCAAACCCCCCTAAACTCCCCCAAAATCCCCCACCCTGAGCCCCCAGGACCCCCGAGACCCTGAGACCCTCAGGTTCACCTGATTCCCCAAACCCATGAGAATTTTGCACCCTGACCCCCAAATTCCCCACTTTGACACCCAAATCCCCCTCCGACTCCCCGGACCCCCAAGACCCCGGTTCACCTGTTTGGGTGAGATTCCCTTCCCAAATTGACACCCCAAACTCCCCCAAAACCCCCACCCTGACCCCCCAGGACCCCCGAGACCCCCTGGGACCCTCTGAGACTTTTGGGACCCCCAGGTTCACCTGATTCCCCAAACCCATGAGAATTTTGCACCCTGACCCCCAAATTCCCATTTCACCCCAAACCCCCTAAACTCCCCCAAAAAATCCCTCCATTCTGACTCCCTACCACCTCCAGGACCACCTGAGACCCCCCGAGACCCCCTGAGACCCCCCAGGTTCACCTGATTCCCCAAACCCATGGGGAAGCTGCACCCAGATTCCCCTAATCCCAAATTTGACACCCCAAACTCTCCCAAAATCCCCCCACCCTGACCCCTAGGACCCTCGAGATACCCTGAGACCCCCAAGAGACCCCCCGGGACCCCCCTGAGACCCCCTAGGACCCCAGGATCCCCCCAGGTTCACCTGATTCCACAAACCCTGGAGATGCTCCACCCAGACCCCCTAAAATTCCAAATTTGACACCCCAAAACCCCCAGACTCCCCAAACCCCCACCCTGCCCTCCCAGGACCCCCCAGGCCCCCCACCTTGAACTTCATGGCGCTGAGGCGGTACAGGATGTCGCCGAGGCTCTCGCGGATGGTGGCCCAGGTGACACGGTGCTCCTCGCCGCCCCCGCCCTCCACCGCCCCCCGCGCCAGCTCGTAGAATGTCACCAGGTTCTGCAGCATGCCCACCGTCTTGTAGAAGGGACAGAACCTGCGGGGCACCGGGGGTGTCCTGGGTGGTCTTAGGGGGTCTCAGGGGTCGTGGGGGGTCAGGGTTTGGGGGGGTTTGGGGGGTTTAGGGGGGATTTTGGGGTGTCAAAGAGGGAATTTGGGGGGTCTGGGTGTAGATTTCCCCACGGTTTTGTGGAAGGGACAGAACCTGGGGGACACCGGGGGTTGTCTGGGGTGGGTCTCAGGGGGTCTCGGGGGGGTCCTGAGGGTCCTGGGGGTCAGGGTGGGGATTTTGGGGAAGTTTGGGGTGTCAGAGAGGAATTTGGGGTCTGGGTGTGGAGTTTCTCATGGTTTTGTAGAAGGGACAGAACCTGGGGGAGATCAGGGGTGTCCTGGTGGTCTTCGAGGGTGTCTCGGGGATCTCAGGGTCCCTGAGGGTCGTGGGGGGTCAGGGTGGGGGGATTTGGGGGATTGGGAGTTTGGGGTGTCAAGAAGGGATTAGGGGTCAGGGTGCAGCATTCTCATGGGTTTGTGGAATGGGCAGAACCTGGGGGGGTCTCGGGGTCCTGAAGGTCCTGGGAGGTCAGGTGGGGGTTTGGGGGGATTTGGGAAGGCTTTAAGGTGTCAGGGGATTTAAGGGGGTCAAGGGGAATTTGGGGAAAAGGTGCAGCATTCCCATAGTCTTGTAGAAGGGACAGAACCTGGGGGACACGGGGGTGTCCTGGGTGGTCTTAGGGGTCTCAGGGGGTCCTGGGGGTCGTGGGGGGTCAGGGTGGGGAGGTTTTGGGGTTTGGGGGATTTGGGGGAGTTTGGGGAGGTTTGGGGTGTCAAAGAGGGAATTTGGGGTGTCAAGGTGCAGCTTTCCCATGGTCTTGTAGAAGGGAAAGAACCTGCGGGGACCAGGGGGGGTCAGAGGGGTCTCAGGGGGTCTCAGAGGGTCTCAGAGGGTCTCAGAGGGTCTCGGAGGGTCCCTGGGGGTCGTGGGGGGTCAGGGTGGAGGGATTTGGGGTGTCAAAGAGGGAATTTTAGGGGCTCTGGGTGGAGCAGCTCCATGGGTTTGTGGAATCAGGTGAACCTGGAGGGATCTGGGGGGTCTCAGGGGGTCCCGGGG